>NC_134355.1:675676980-675884795 GCF_048569485.1 Anomaloglossus baeobatrachus
ATGCAGCGCCCCCCTCCTCCCCTACACTCTATTCCCTTACAGGCAGCACTCCCTCCTCCCCTACGCTCTATTCCCTTACATGCAGCACCCCCTCCTCCCCTATGCTCTATTCCCTTACAGGCAGCACCCCCTCCTCCCCTACGCTCTATTACCTTACAGGCAGCACCCCCTCCTCCCCTACGCTCTATTCCCTTACATGCAGCACCCTCTCCTCCCCTACGCTCTATTCCCTTACATGCAGCACCCCCTCCTCCCCTATGCTCTATTCCCTTACAGGCAGCACCCCCTCCTCCCCTACGCTCTATTACCTTACAGCCAGCACCCCCTCCTCCCCTACGCTCTATTCCCTTACATGCAGCGCCCCCTCCTCCGCTATGCTCTATTCCCTTACATGCAGCGCCCCCTCCTCCCCTATGCTCTATTCCCTTACATGCAGCGCCCCCTCCTCCGCTATGCTCTATTCCCTTACATGCAGCGCCCCCTCCTCCCCTGCGCTCTATTCCCTTACATGCAGTGCCCCCTCCTCCCCCCTATGCTCTATTCCCTTACATGCAGTGCCCACTCCTCCCCTGCGCTCTATTCCCTTACATGCAGCACCCACTCCTCCTACGCTCTATTCCCTTACATGCAGCGCCCCCTCCTCCCCTACGCTCTATTCCCTTACATGCAGTGCACCCCTCCTCCCCTACGCTCTATTCCCTTACATGTAGTGCCCCCTCCTCCCCTGCGCTCTATTCCCTTACATGCAGTGCCCCCTCCTCCCCTGCGCTCTATTCCCTTACATGCAGTGCACCCTCCTCCCCTACGCTCTATTCCCTTACATGTAGTGCCCCCTCCTCCCCTATGCTCTATTCCCTTACATGCAGCACCCCCTCCTCCCCTACGCTCTATTCCCTTACATGCAGCGCCCCCTCCTCCCCTGCGCTCTATTCCCTTACATGCAGTGCACCCTCCTCCCCTACGCTCTATCCCCTTACATGCAGCACCCCCTCCCTCCTCCCCTATGCTCTATTCCCTTACATGTAGTGCCCCCTCCTCCCCTATGCTCTATTCCCTTACATGCAGTGCCCCCCTCCTCCCCTACGCTCTATTCCCTTACATGCAGTGCCCCCTCCTCCTCTGCGCTCTATTCCCTTACATGCAGCGCCCCCTCCTCCCTTCGGGGAGGGGTACCGTCTGACCCCCACGGAGCTGAATATGTGCTGACAATAGATCATTATCCGAGGTTTCCCAATCCTGGGGGGCCCTTTAGGGATATGTTCATTTCTGCATTTTTGTTGCAGATTGGGTTTTTTTTAACCAAAAATGAGAATATTGGCAGGAAACAGTCGGTGTGTGATCTGTGCGGTGTTTATATGATTTCTTTGCCTGCTATTATGTGTTATTTTAGTATTAGCTGCCGCCCCCCAACTGCATAAATGTGGCACCACCATGATGGGAGTGTGAATGATTACAGATCATTGGGGGCACCGTGAAGTCTCCCCCCCGCCGTGTGCGCTGTTCTCATCCGTCCTCCTCTCCGCTTACACAATCTCACATTTATTCTCGCCTCCAGCTGAGAGTTACGACACGGCCCGGCCATGTTTCTGTCTCCCACGCAGCGCTGGCAATAAGATTATATGGCCGAGGGTAATTTCAACAGAGGAACCTGGCGCTGAGCAGAACAGTGTACAGACATGTCCATGGTAAATCTCCGCTATGGCTCGTACGATCGCCGCAGAGCTGCACCGCTGGGGCTCCACCACCAGAGGGCAGTGCGGGATCTCAGCGTGAGGCCCCTTCTGACTACAGGAACGTGATAGGGAAAGAACACAAGTCCCTGCAGGGACGTACAGAAAGTAATAGAAGGCCAGAAAGATACAGACTGCAGCGGCAGCCAGGACCTCAGAGGTGACCGACATCAGCACAACCGGGCCACAGTGTAACCCTGGATAACATGGCAAAAAATCAGCAGAGGGAGGAGGATGTATTCACAGAGTGATTCCACCAGCAGAATAGTGAGTGCAGCTCTGGAGTATAATACAGGAGGTAGCTCAGGATCAGTAATGTAATGTATGTACACAGTGACTGCACCAGCAGAATAGTGAGTGCAGCTCTGGAGTATAATACAGGAGGTAACTCAGGATCAGTAATGTAATGTATGTACACAGTGACTGCACCAGCACAATAGTGAGCGCAGCTCTGGAGTATAATACAGGAGGTAACTCCAGGATCAGTAACGTAATGTATGTACACAGTGACTGCACCAGCAGAATAGTGAGTGCAGCTCTGGAGTATAATACAGGATGTAACTCAGGATCACTAATGTAATATGTACACAGTGACTGCACCAGCAGAATAGTGAGTGCAGCTCTGGAGCATAATACAGGAGGTAACTCAGGATCAGTAATGTAATGTATGTACACAGTGACTGCACCAGCACAATAGTGAGCGCAGCTCTGGAGTATAATACAGGAGGTAACTCCAGGATCAGTAACGTAATGTATGTACACAGTGACTGCACCAGCAGAATAGTGAGTGCAGCTCTGGAGTATAATACAGGATGTAACTCAGGATCACTAATGTAATATGTACACAGTGACTGCACCAGCAGAATAGTGAGTGCAGCTCTGGAGTATAATACAGGATGTAACTCAGGGTCACTAATGTAATATGTACACAGTGACTACACCAGCAGAATAGTGAGTGCAGCTCTGGAGTATAATACAGGAGGTAACTCAGGATCAGTAATGTAATGTATGTACACAGTGACTGCACCAGCAGAATAGTGAGTGCAGCTCTGGAGTATAATACAGGAGGTAACTCAGGATCAGTAATGTAATGTATGTACACAGTGACTGCACCAGCAGAATAGTGAGTGCAGCTCTGGAGTATAATACAGGAGGTAACTCAGGATCAGTAATGTAATGTATGTACACAGTGACTGCACCAGCAGAATAGTGAGTGCAGCCCTGGAGTATAATACAGGAGGTAACTCAGGATCAGTAATGTAATGTATGTACACAGTGACTGCAGCAGCAGAATAGTGAGTGCAGCTCTGGAGTATAATACAGTCATGTATTTATAATTGTGTGTAAAAACATACCGGAAGCCAAACATTATCTCATCATGCCGGAGATGAGCGTCGTCGTCGATGGAGAGCACGGCTTCAGTCTCGATCTCATCCCAGGGAAGGAAGCGATTGTTCAGACTGTTCTTCTCGGTGCGCACCACCTGGGGGAGGGGGACGCAGTTATTACACAGGAGACACTAAACCTGACCCCACATGGGGGGCTATAGAGGCAACTTTCACACTAACCACTTATAGGTGTATACAGGTAAAAGATATACATTTGTTGCACGTCCCATCTTGCCTGCACATAAACGGTAACCAGGATATTCCATAACCAAAATTCTATGGTGTAATGAAATGCAGGTTAGTGCTCTCTGTTATCAGCCATTTGAGTGTGATTGCGGTTGATGGCCTTCTGTTATGGGGTCTGACCCTGCCATGGCTGGATGTCCTTATGCCGGTGGTGGTGGGGGGTTGCAGTCAGCGCCGCGCAGCCGTGACTATATCCGCGCTCCTCTCACTTCTGCCCTATTACTCTGCACTATGAAAAAATATCATCATCAGGCCAAGAAGGGCGAGAACGGCATCAATCAGGGAACCCAGCGGAGCCGCACAGACCTACCCCCCACATTACACAAGAAGCCATTGGTGTCCGGCAGCGAGCGCCGCTCCAGCAGGGACCCCCATGGGAAATCAGCGGAGACGGACGCTGGAGGCTGACGGGCGGCCATGCGGCAGGTGACGGCCTGTAGCTGCAGGTAAGTAGTAAAACCTGGAGCAGAAGATTTATTGACCCCGGATGACACAGGACCGATGTAAGGAATGCAGCCAAACACGCCAGGAACGCAGGGGGCGGCCGGCTCCGATCTGGAAGAGGCGAGGACTGGAGACCTCGGGGGGGTCTGCGCTGCCTAAAATAACCTCACACTAATAAACAGAGAAACGTGGACCCAGGAAGAGTGGACGATCACGTGCAGAAAACTCCATAATATACTAGAACTTTCCTGCCCATCCGCTACCTCCCTGCAGGGAATAATCACCCCCTGCTCCTGCCCCGCAGGGAATAATCACCCCCTGCTCCCGCCCCGCAGGGAATAATCACCCCCTGCTCCCGCCCCGCAGGGAATAATCACCCCCTGCTCCCGCCCCGCAGGGAATAATCACCCCCTGCTCCCGCCCCGCAGGGAATAATCACCCCCTGCTCCCGCCCCGCAGGGAATAATCACCCCCTGCTCCCGCCCCGCAGGGAATAATCACCCCCTGCTCCCGCCCCGCAGGGAATAATCACCCCCTGCTCCCGCCCTGCCGGGAATAATCACCCCCTGCTCCCGCCCTGCCGGGAATAATCACCCCCTGCTCCTGCCCCGCAGGGAATAATCACCCCCTGCTCCTGCCCCGCCGGGAATAATCACCCCCTGCTCCTGCCCCGCCGGGAATAATCACCCCCTGCTGCTGCCCCGCAGGGAATAATCACCCCCTGCTGCTGCCCCGCAGGGAATAATCAACCCCTGCTCCTGCCCCGCAGGGAATAATCAACCCCTGCTCCTGCCCCGCAGGGAATAATCAACCCCTGCTCCTGCCCCGCAGGGAATAATCAACCCCTGCTCCTGCCCCGCAGGGAATAATCAACCCCTGCTCCTGCCCCGCAGGGAATAATCAACCCCTGCTCCTGCCCCGCAGGGAATAATCACCCCCTGCTCCTGCCCCGCAGGGAATAATCACCCCCTGCTCCTGCCCCGCAGGGAATAATCACCCCCTGCTCCTGCCCCGCAGGGAATAATCACCCCCTGCTCCTGCCCCGCAGGGAATAATCACCCCCTGCTCCTGCCCCGCAGGGAATAATTACCCCCTGCTCCTGCCCCGCAGGGAATAATCACCCCCTGCTCCTGCCCCGTAGGGAATAATCACCCCCTGCTCCTGCCCCGCAGGGAATAATCACCCCCTGCTCCTGCCCCGCAGGGAATAATCACCCCCTGCTCCCGCCCTGCAGGGAATAAATCGTCCCCTGCTCCCGCCCTGCAGGGAATAATCACCCCCTGCTCCCGCCCTGCAGGGAATAATCGCCCCCTGCTCCTGCCCTGCAGGGAGTAATCGCCCCCTGCTCCTGCCCTGCAGGGAGTAATCGCCCCCTGCCCTGCAGGGAATAATCACCCCCTGCTCCCGCCCTGCAGGGAATAATCACCCCCTGCTCCCGCCCTGCAGGGAATAATCGCCCCCTGCTCCCGCCCTGCAGGGAGTAATCACCCCCTGCCCTGCAGGGAATAATCACCCCCTGCTCCCGCCCTGCAGGGAATAATCACCCCCTGCTCCCGCCCTGCAGGGAATAATCGCCCCCTGCTCCTGCCCTGCAGGGAATAATCACCCCCTGCTCCCGCCCTGCAGGGAATAATCGCCCCCTGCTCCTGCCCTGCAGGGAATAATCACCCCCTGCCCCTGCCGGGAATAATCACCCCCTGCCCCTGCCCTGCAGGGAATAATCACCCCCTGCCCCTGCCCTGCAGGGAATAATCACCCCCTGCCCTGCAGGGAATAATCACCCCCCCACTGCAGTCTTGCAGGCACAGGTCTTTGCAGAGGAGGCAGCAGTTTAGCAGCAGAGATCAGCGTCACACTGTCATTCCGCTGATTCTTGGGGTTGTACATGCGGGCGCTTGTCTTTTGGACAGCATGCCTCCTGTATGGTGTGACTGCTCTGCCTGGCATTTCCAGCTGGAGGGAGCAATTCTACATTCATTATCCCTCTGCCTCATCCATATTAGTGATATGAGAGAAGGCCACAGCGTCCCACGGGCCGGAAACTCTCTGCTCATTCACAAAATCATCAGTGCCTGAGAGAGGAAAACGAGGACAATGGAGCACAATAGAAGCCCCCGGCACGGGCCCCCACCCTCCCCTAACAGTGGACAGACGGACCCCCACACCGGCTGTCAGAGCATCTGCTACCTGTTATGGGGAGACCGCACTCCTGCATGTGAAGATCTTAAAAGGAAAACAGTTAACAGGTTTATGCCTCCTAATCTGAGAGCAGCACAATGTAGAGACAGAGATCCTGATTCCAGCGATGTGTCACTTACGGAGCTGCTTAGTGTAGGTTTGATAAAATCACTGATTAATCAGCAGGACATTATCAATACAGGACTACTTGGCGTGCGCAGGTAGTCCGGCATATTCATGAGCTGTGCATAACTGCTAGATCTACAGCAGAGGAGACAGACAGCTCACTAAGTGACACATCGCTGGAATCCGGGTCTCTGTCTCTACATTGTGCTGCTCTCAGATGGGGGAGCAAAAACCTGGTGCCCGATTCCCTTTACAGGATAATCACATTTATATTCTTTTTACTATGTACGATCTTTGCTTGCAGTCGGGGGTGGGAAACTTCCTGAAAATCCAAACTCTGATCGGTTGATACATTGCATCTGATCCACGTGCCGGTTTGTTATACTGTATCCGATCCCTGTTCCAGTTTAGTACATTGCATCCGATCCTCATGACGGCTTGATACATTGCATCTGACCCCGTGACGGCTTGATACATTGCATCTGATCCCGTGACGGCTTGATACATTGCATCTGATCCCGTGACTGCTTGATACATTGCATCCGATCCTCATGACGGCTTGATACATTGCATCTGATCCCGTGACGGCTTGATACATTGCATCTGATCCCGTGACGGCTTCATACATCTGATCCCGTGACGGCTTGATACATCTGAACCCGTGACTGCTACATACATTGCATCTGAACCAGTGACTGCTTGATACATTGCATCTGATCCCGTGACTGCTTGATACATTGCATCTGATCCCGTGACTGCTTGATACATTGCATCTGATCCCGTGACGGCTTCATACATCTGATCCTGTGACGGCTTGATACATTGCATCTGAACCCGTGACGGCTACATATATTGCATCTGAACCAGTGACTGCTTGATACATTGCATCTGATCCCGTGACTGCTTGATACATTGCATCTGATCCCGTGACGGCTTGATACATTGCATCTGATCCAGTGACGGCTTGATACATCTGATCCTGTGACGGCTTGATACATTGCATCTGAACCCGTGACGGCTACATATATTGCATCTGAACCAGTGACTGCTTGATACATTGCATCTGAACCCGTGACTGATACAATGTATCTGACCCCCGTTCCAGTTTAGTACATTGCATCTGATCCCGTGACGGTTTGATACACTGTATTTGACCCGTGAGGTTTGATACATTGTATCTGATCCCGTGATGTTTGATGCATTGTATCTGATCTTGTGATAGCTTGATACATTGTATCTGATCCCGTGATGTTTGATACATTGTATCTGATCCCGTGATGTTTGATACATTGTATCTGACCCGTGATTGTTTGATACATTGTATCTGATCCCGTGATTGTTTGATACATTGTATCTGACCCCGTGATGTTTGATACATTGTATCTGACCCGTGATTGTTTGATACATTGTATCTGATCCCGTGATTGTTTGATACATTGTATCTGATCCCGTGATTGTTTGATACATTGTATCTGATCCCGTGATGTTTGATACATTGTATCTGACCCGTGATTGTTTGATACATTGTATCTGATCCCGTGATTGTTTGATACATTGTATCTGATCCCGTGATGTTTGATACATTGTATCTGACCCGTGATTGTTTGATACATTGTATCTGATCCCGTGATGTTTGATGCATTGTATCTGATCTTGTGATAGCTTGATACATTGTATCTGATCCCGTGATGTTTGATACATTGTATCTGATCTTGTGATAGCTTGATACATTGTATCTGATCCCGTGATGTTTGATACATTGTATCTGACCCGTGATTGTTTGATACATTGTATCTGATCCCGTGATGTTTGATACATTGTATCTGATCCCGTGATGTTTGATACATTGTATCTGACCCGTGATTGTTTGATACATTGTATCTGATCCCGTGATGTTTGATACATTGTATCTGACCCGTGATTGTTTGATACATTGTATCTGATCCCGTGATGTTTGATGCATTGTATCTGATCTTGTGATAGCTTGATACATTGTATCTGATCCCGTGATGTTTGATACATTGTATCTGATCTTGTGATAGCTTGATACATTGTATCTGATCCCGTGATGTTTGATACATTGTATCTGACCCGTGATTGTTTGATACATTGTATCTGATCCCGTGATGTTTGATATACTGTTTCTGATCCTCTGTGATAATTTGATACATTGTATCTGATCCTCGAGGCAGGTCCAGCTACACGGACACAATGTAACGGTCATGTTGTGCTTTTCGGAGTCTTTATTTTCTGTTCCTGTGCCTATCATGTAACAATTTGATGCAGTTTCAAACCAAATAAACCACAACCTGCCGGTGTTTGTGAGCAGGAGGCGGCCGGGATTAATGCGGAGCTGATCACATTCACCAACAGCAAACAGAGATAGTGTCAAAACTATAAAATGAGGAAAACGGCAAAGTGTCTGTAAAATCAAGCAGCCTTACGATTTACCTCTCTGTTCAAGGACTAACCTGTTCCTAATTCTCTAGTGTACCGTCGTTCAATGCCTAGGTTACCGGCCTCCGCTGCAGTCTATCAGAGGAGGCCAGTTTCTTAGGCACTCGCATACTCAGATCTAATGCCTTTGCTTACAGCACCATTTCAAACCGGGGACACAATAATCTACACCCCCCCCCCACACACCCCACGAGTCGGCCATGATGTAATAAAGCATGGCTGACCGGGCCAGCAACCAAAGGGTTAAAAAGCGATCAGATCACCTGTCCCTGAATACCTGAAGTATTTGCAGAACACATACAAAACATGGAGCGTGCGCTGAAAGGTCACGGAGACCGGTTACTGGCCCCCCACTTATGAGCCACGTCACCAAGAGGCCCTTTCATGTGAGGCCAGGGCCGCACACAATTCGCCATGTTATCAGCTCAATGCCAGGAGATCACCGCCGGACGCAGCGATATAAATCAGGAGCCCGAACCTGGCAGCGCCGCACAAGCACGTGCCCGGAGGAGTCACAATCACATGTGTACGGCTGGGGTAACACAATCATCTGGAAGGGGGGGAAAAAAAACAAAACGATTCCTTATGGTTCTGAAATTACCATAATTACTTTTCCCATTCAGAACCCAGGCTTCAAATCTCTGCATCCCTGATGCTTTACACTGCAGCTCAGCTTCTTCACATTTGTCTTGCATGTAAGGAACAGCTCAGCCGTACACAGAAGGATCATATTAAAAAGTGTTGTCCAATGTTTTGTATCCAGAACCTTGTATTGTTTTATTTCTACAGTTTACTGTCCGTTGCCTAGGTTACCGACCACGGCAGCGTTCTATCAGAACCAGACCGTTTCCTAGGAGCTTGTAAGCTTTGCGGCTCTTAAGACGGCCATGGTCGGAGCCCCTGCGCCCCTCGTTGGCTACTAAATGATTGAGAATTTGGAATGAGGCACGCTCCTGTGCTCCTTACCTAAAAGAACGACCACCGCCCTGCAAGTACCAGCAGCTACAGATTGCAAAACCGGCGACTGCCCTGATAGATTTACAAGAGCTGGCGACTTCCAGCAGCGAATAGCCGCCCCCCAGGTGTATGAGCCTTATACAAGGCAATTAGCGGAAGGACCCCTCCCCCCGTATCGGTATAGCAAGACGTCGGTGACATACACTGCACAGAGGGGCTCATTAACAAGCAAATCTAAAAATGACCTGGAGCTGTAATCCCCCCGCAGGCCCCCCCTCTGTGCCGTCTCCTATATTATGTCGGTTGATGCAGGTACCCGGTACAGGAGGCAGACACCGCGACCATCAGGGGCCGTCACCCGGCTGACCCCAAATATAACACCGCCCCGAAATACAGCGCATCTAGTGTCAGTCTCCGAGGAAACCGCAAAACGGGAAGTCTAATAATAGGACGACATTATCCCGTATAAGGCTATGTGCGCACTAGAGATGTGAAGTTTCTCGAGAAAATCTTCTCGAGAAACTTCTGGGAGTGAAGATTTGCTGAACTCCGGAAAAAATCCGCGGCAAAACCGCATGCGGATTTACCGCGGATTTGCCGAGGAATTGCCGCGAAATTGCCGCGAAATTGCCGCGATTTTCCCGCGGGTGGTTCCCTGCGGATTTTTGCAGGCTGTACTGCAGAAATCCGCGGGATACCTGCGGATTTAATGGACATGTTCATTTTCTCAAGAAAGTTTCTCGAGAAATTTCCGCACCGAAACTTTCTTGAGAAAAATCCGCACCAGTGCGCACAGCTTTTTTTTTTTCTCATAGAATTTCATGGGAAATGTCTGCACAAAGATTGCAGACATTTCTCAAGAAATTTCCGCGGCAAATCCGCGGGTAAATCCGCGGGTATTTTGCTCTAGTGCGCACATAGCCTAACAGGACCATCAGCGGAGGACGCTACCGGGAAACACAAATCCCGCAACCCCGAAGACATCCACCGAAAACAACATGAACGGGCACGGACATTTCTAATTATCAACTTACACTTTACATGACTAATACATCTAATTTATCACTTTGGAAATAAATATTACTTATTCTGTGTCATGCCCCAGAGCTGCACTCCCTGTTATGATCCTGTACTGATCCCGAGTTACCTCCTGTATTATACTCCAGAGCTGCACTCACTATTCTGCTAGTGCAGTCACTGTGTACATACATTACATTACTGATCCCGAGTTACATCCTGTATTATACTCCAGAGCTGCACTCACTATTCTGCTAGTGCAGTCACTGTGTACATACATTACATTACTGATCCTGAGTTACCTCCTGTATTATACTCCAGAGCTGCACTCACTATTCTGCTGCTGCAGTCACTGTGTAGATACATTACATTACTGATCCTGAGTTACCTCCTGTATTATACTCCAGAGCTGCACTCACTATTCTGCTAGTGCAGTCACTGTGTACATACATTACATTACTGATCCTGAGTTACCTCCTGTATTATACTCCAGAGCTGCACTCACTATTCTGCTGCTGCAGTCACTGTGTAGATACATTACATTACTGATCCTGAGTTACCTCCTGTATTATACTCCAGAGCTGCACTCACTATTCTGCTGGATCAGTCACTGTGTACATACATTACATTACTGATCCTGGGTTACATCCTGTATTATACTCCAGAGCTGCACTCACTATTCTGCTGGTGCAGTCACTGTGTAGATACATTACATTACTGATCCTGTACTGATCCTGAGTTACCTCCTGTATTAGGCTATGTGCGCACTAGTGCGTTTTACCCGCGGATTTGCCGCGGAAATTTCTTGAGAAATGTCTGCAATCTTTGTGCAGACATTTCCCAGCAAATCGTATGTGAAAAAAAAATAGCTGTGCGCACACTATGGATTTTTCTCAAGAAATTTCCTTGAGAAGAATTTCTTGAGAAAATTTCTTGAAAAAATGAGCATGTCAATTCTTTTCCGCAGGTACCCTGCGGATTTCGGCAGTACAGCCTGCAAACTCCGCAGAGAACAACCTGCGGGAAAATTCGCGGCTAATACGCGGCAAATCCGCATGCGGATTTACCGCGGATTTGGTGTGGATTTTTTCCAGAGGTCCGGAAATCTTCCACTCCCAGAGGTTTCTCAAGAAATTTTCTTGAGAAACTTCACAGTTCTAGTGCGCACAAAGCCTTATACTCCAGAGCTGCACTCACTATTCTGCTAGTCACTTCCTGTATTCCCTTCTATGCTGCCAAGATTCAGCTCTTACAGGGATGTGTATGTCGATACTTGCTGACTGTTTCCGGTTATAGCCCTCTCTGTTCTGGCCACGGTCTCTGGGGCAGGTTGGCCGGTCACAGCCGCCCGCAGCTCCAGGACAGCAGTGTTATCTCCGTACTAGAAGGTGGCCCGATTCTACGCATCGGGTATTCTAGAATTTACGTATTGTGTAGTTCATGTATGATTTTTGTTATATATATGTGCGGTATGTGCGTATATTTGTGTGTGCAGCGTTGTCTGTGTGTGGGTGTCTGTGTAGGGCAGTTGTTTGTGGTTTCCAGTGTGTGTGTGTGGTGTGTTGTGCAGTGCGCGCGCGCGCGTGTGTGTGTGTGTGTTGGGGGGAGGTGTGCACTCTCCATCGTGCTCCATCCCCTATGCTGCGCACCCCCCATCGTGCTACATCTCCCATCCTGCGCACTCCCAAACGTGCTCCATCCGCCATGCTGCGCACTCCCAAACGTGCTCCATCCGCCATGCTGCGCACTCCCCATCGTGCTCCATTCCCTATGCTGCGCACTCCCCATCGTGCTCCATCCGCCACGCTGCGCACTCCCCATCGTGCTCCATCTCCCATGCTGCGCACTCCTAAACGTGCTCCATCCGCCATGCTGCGCACTCCCAAATGTGCTCCATCCACCATGCTGCGCACTCCCAAACGTGCTCCATCCGCCATACTCCACACTCCCCATCGTGCTCCATGCCCCATGCAGCGCACTCCCCATCGTGCTCTATCCCCTATGCTGCGCACCCTCCATCGTGCTCCATCATCTATGCTGCGCACTCCCAAACGTGCTCCATCCGCCATGCTGCGCACTCCTAAACGTGCTCCATCCGCCATGCTGGGCACTCCTCATCGTGCTCCATCCCCCATGCAGTGCACTCCCTATCGTGCTCCATCCCCTATGCTGCGCACCCCCCATCGTGCTCCATCTCCCATGCTGCGCACTCTCAAACGTGCTCCATCCGCCATGCTGCGCACTCCCAAACATGCTCCATCCGCCATACTCCGCACTCGCCATCGTGCTGCATCCGCCATGCTGCGCACTCCCAAACGTGCTCCATCCGCCATGCTGCGCACTCCCAAACGTGCTCCATCCGCCATGCTGCGCACTCCCAAACGTACTCCATCCGCCATGCTGCGCACTCCCAAACGTGCTCCATCCGCCATGCTGCGCATTACCAAACGTGCTCCATCCGCCATGCTGCGCCAGCATCAGCCTCTCTACCCGCATCATCAGCCTCTCTGCCCGCAGCATCAGCCTCTCTCCTCCCAGCATCAGCGTCTCTGTCCCTAGCATCAGGCTCTCTCCTTCCAGCCTCCCTCAGCATCAGCCTCCTTTTCCCAGCCTTCCCAAGGATCAGCCTCTCTCCTCCCAGCCTCCTTCCTCCCAGCCTCCCTCTCCCAGCCTCCCTCAGCATCAGCCTTCCTGTCCCAGTCTCCCCCAGCATCAGCCTCCCCAAGCATCAGCCTCCACCAGCATCAGCCTCTGTTCTTCCAGCCTCCTCCAGCATCAGCTTCCCTAAGCATCAGCCTCCCTCGTCCCAGCCTCCCTCAGCATCAGCCTCTCTCCTTCCAGCCTCCCTCAGCATCAGCCTCCTCTCCCCAGCCTTCCCTAGGATCAGCCTCTCTCCTCCCAGCCTCCTTCTTCCCAGCTTTCCCATCCCAGCCTCCTTCAGCATCAGCATTTCCCTCTTCCCCATGATCAGCCTCTCTGCTCCCAGCCTCCTCCAGCACGCCCTGCTCCTCTGCCGACACTCACACACCCGATCGCATGCACTCACACACACACCCGATCGCATCCACTCACACACACACCCGATCGCATCCACTCACACACACACCCGATCGCATCCACTCACACACACACCCGATCGCATCCACTCACACACACACCCGATCGCATCCACTCACACACACCCGATCGCATCCACTCACACACACCCGATCGCATCCACTCACACACACAGACACTGACGATATCGCACTTACGCGCTCATACTCACAACATCCGGGGATATCACATGCTTCTGGCCATGTGATCCTCCGTCAGGTCCTGGAAGATCACAACAGCACATTTTCGCCGCCGAGAAGCAAGCGATATCCCAGGATGTCGTGAGTATGTGGATGCGATGTGAGGTGTGTGTGAGGTGTGTATGAGAGTGAGTGTGAGTGTGATCTGATGTGTGTGTATGTTTGTGTGTGTGCGTGTGGACCTTCCGGCGCAGCAGGACCTTGATGGGCTTGTAACCATGCGAGCATGGTTACCAACGTATCCACACCACTCCCACCACTGCCGTGGGAGCGGGGGCCGGGGGAGGGGGAGGGAGTACAGTACTCACCTCCGTGACAGCGCTTGTAACCATGCGAGTATCCACACCACCCCTTTGGGAGCGGGGGCCGGGGGGGGGGGGGGGGGTTGGGGGGGGTTAGGGAGTACCGTACTCACCTCCGTGACAGCCGTGTCAGTTAGAGAAATGCGCGGGGGGAGGGAGGGGGTGGGGCCAGAGCTAACGTGCATTGCGTGAGGGGGGCGGGGCGTGGCGTGGCTGAATTGCCAATGCCTGCAGGGTGCCGGGGCGAGAGGCCAATCTGTGGGGGGGGCGGAGCCTGGGCGAGCGGCTGGCCAATCCGTGTGGGGGCGCAGCCTGGGTGAGCGGCCAATCCGTGTGGGGGGGCGGGGCCATGGCGAGCCCAGCGGCCAATCAGCTTTGTGTCACCGTAAGGACACAATTTTGGAGCATGACAGACAGACAGACAGACAGACAGACAGACAGAATAAGGCAATTATATATATAGATGTCTCTTGCTTCTCTGACATAATTTGCATTGCCCAGAACGATGCAGAGAAGCAAAGATAAAAGATTCAAAATCTCAGCAGATTCCAGGACTGTAATTAATAAATGTTCCTGCTCCATTGTAACTAACGGGTGTCTGCAGCTCAAGAAATCCCACAAATCTCCCCTGGAAAACAGCTATTAATAATTCCTTGTTGTCAGACACAATGCATGGACTACGACTCGCATGTGGGGAAGCCGCACTATCACTACACACTGAAATATCCAGCTGCACCATACAACACACCGTATACTCTGACCATCCCATCTATATAGGCTTCTCCATTATCACAGCAATTCAGCTCCACAACTGACCCCATAAGTATATAACTACTATAATACTGCCCCTATACACAAGAATATACAGTCATATGAAAAAGTTTGGGCGCCCCTATTAATATTAACCTTTTTTCTTTATAACAATTTGGGTTTTTGCTATTTCAGCTTCATATATCTAATAACTGATGGACTGAGTAATATTTCTGGATTGAAATGAGGTTTATTGAACTAACAGAAAATGTGCAATCCGCATTTAAACTAAATTTGACCGATGCAAAAGTATGGGCACCTCAACATAAAAGTGACATTAATATTTTGTAGATCCTCCTTTTGCAATAATCACAGCCTCTAGTGGCTTCCTGTAGCTGTTAATGAGTTCCTGGATCCTGGATGAAGGTAGATTTGACCATTCCTGTTTACAAAACAATTCCAGTTCAGTTAAGTTTGATGGTCTCGAGCATGGACAGCCGCTTCACATCATCCCACAGATGTTCAATGATATTCAGGTCTGGGGACTGGGATGGCCATTCCAGAACATTGTAATTGTTCCTCTGCATGAATGCCTGAGTAGATTTGGAGCGGTGTTTTGGATCATTGTCTTGCTGAAATATCCATCCCCTGCGTAACTTCAACTTCGTCACTGATTCTTGCACATTCTTGTCAAGAATCTGCTGATACTGAGTTGAATCCATGCGACCCTCAACTTTAACAAGATTCCCGGTGCCGGCATTGGCCACACAGCCCCAAAGCATGATGGAACCTCCACCAAATTTTACTGTGGGTAGCAAGTGCTTTTCTTGGAATGCCGTGTTTTTTGCCTCCATGCATAACGCCTTTTTGTATGACCAAACAACTCAATCTTTGTTTCATCAGTCCACAGGACCTTCTTCCAAAATGTAACTGGCTTGTCCAAATGTGCTTTTGCATACCTCAGGCGACTCTGTTTGTGGCGTACTTGCAGAAACAGCTTCTTTCGCATCACTCTCCCATACAGCTTCTCCTTGTGCAACGTGCGCTGTATTGTTGACCGATGCACAGTGACACCACCTGCAGCAAGATGATGCTGCAGGTCTTTGGAGGTGGTCTGTGGATTGTCCTTGGCTGTTCTCACAATTCTTCTTCTCTGCCTTTCTGATATTTTTCTTGGCCTGCCACTTCTGGGCTTAACAAGAACTGTACCTGTGTTCTTCCATTTCCTTACTATGTTCCTCACAGTGGAAACTGACAGTTTAAATCTCTGAGACAACTTTTTGTTCCTTCCCCTGAACAACTTTGTTGAATAATCTTTGTTTTCAGATCATTTGAGAGTTGTTTTGAGGAGCCCATGATGCCACTCTTCATAGGAGATTCAAATAGGAGAACAACTTGCAAGTGGCCACCTTAAATACCTTTTCTCATGATTGGATACACCTGCCTATGAAGTGCAAAGCTCAATGAGGTTACAAAACCAATTTAGTGCTTTAGTAAGTCAGTAAAAAGTAGTTAGGATGGTTCAAATCAAGAAATTGATAAGGGTGCCCATACTTTTGCACCGGTCAAATTTTGTTTACATGCGGATTGCACATTTTCTGTTAGTACAATAAACCTCATTTCAATCCAGAAATATTCCTCAGTCCATCAGTTATTAGATATATGACACTGAAATAGCAAAAACCCAAATTGTTATGTACAAGAGTATAACTACTATAATACTGCTCCTATGTACAAGAATATAACTACTATAATACTGCCCTCTACGTATAAGAATATAACTACTATAATACTGTCCTATGTACAAGAGTATAACTACTATAATACTGCTCCTATGTACAAGAATATAACTACTATAATACTGCTCCTATGTACAAGAATATAACTACTATAATACTGCCCCCTATGTACAAGAATATAACTACTATAATACTGCCCCCTATGTACAAGAATATAAACTACTATAATACTGCTCCTATGTACAAGAATATAAACTACTATAATACTGCTCCTATGTACAAGAATATAAACTACTATAATACTGCTCCTATGTACAAGAATATAACTACTATAATACTGCCCCTATGTACAAGAATATAACTACTATAATACTGCTCCTACTGTACAAGAATATAACTACTATAATACTGCCCCTATGTACAAGAATATAACTACTATAATACTGCCCCTATGTACAAGAATATAACTACTATAATACTGCTCCTACTGTACAAGAATATAACTACTATAATACTGCCCCTATGTACAAGAATATAGCTACTATAATACTGCTCCTACTGTACAAGAATATAGCTACTATAATACTGCTCCTATGTACAAGAATATAACTACTATAATACTGTCCCCTATGTATAACAATATAACCCCTATATACTGGTACTGCTGTGTAGTACTCTCCGTTCCCGGCCCTGCAGACAGTGCTGCTCCTCGTCTGTTCTTCCTCGCAGTCTGGGCTGTGATGTTGGCATCTCCGGGGATTTCTCGCCATTTATTACCGGGGGATAGCGGTACAGTGAGATGTGTCCCCTTTATTATACATTATCCCGCTCCCTAGTAATGAGCGTTTTCTGGCACATCCATATTCATTGTTTACCAGCTATAAATCTGCGCGGTGTCTCCTGGATGCCGGCACTTCGCTCCTTCATGTGTCTTCAGCATAATTATTCTTGGTTTGATGTTGCAGTGAGTGGGGTGTCGGAGCGCCGTCGCCTTCCCCGGCTGAAGGTGGTGGTGGGGGGAGGGGGATAACGAGCGCCCGGTGACGTGTCAATCATTATCGTGGGCCTTTAATTGCGTCTCCTTCCAGCTGACGAGCCATAAAGAAGCCTCATCTTCTATCGGCAGCAGAATGATTTTGTCAAATATTATGTCTAAGAGTCATTAACATTTATGTGGATGCAAAGAAAAAAAAAAATGTGCATAACCCCGGGACGCGCTAATAAAATATTTGGCTCCGTCAGTGAAGACGACTATAATATTACCAATTATAATGGACGATGCACTTGGAGGACTTGCTCTTAAAGGGGTCCATATGGGATATTAATAAAAGGGGGACGGAGGAGCCGTGGAAAGAACCGGATATCCTCCACATATCCGGTTGATCGGCGGAGGATTCCCGATGATTACATCTCACCATGGCGGACAGACAAGGACAGCAGGAGTCAATGATGGGAGTCGCTGTCCTCTGCCTGCACACAACACCTTTGCCGTTGATCAAGATTTCCATTGACTTCAGCCGTGAAATTTCATAGATCCTGCCCCGGCATGGCTGCCGCTTACTGCCCGATGTGGGCATACAGGCGCCATGTCCATACCAGCATGTGACCGGTTGTGAATGTCATCAGAGTGGGTGCTGGAGTGGAGCTCCCTCTGGTGGCCAGGAATGGTAATGAAGCTGAGTCTAAATCTGTGACTCAGACAGGTGTTGGAGTTAATTGGGAATCCAGGAACTCCTATTGCAGATCAGCCTAGTGTATTAGGAGAGCATTTTCTGCCTTCCGGTGATAAATGTTCCTGCTGGTTCTGAAGATGGCTGGGAGTTTTCCCTTCAGTTTCTCCCATTTATCCTGTGCCTGAATCTACTCCAGATACGTTTGCTAGTTTCTGTGCTTAATTGTGAGTGTTTCTGCATATTCCACTTGTTGCTTTGTTTTGGTTTCTTGTATGTGAGGATCTGTCTTTCTGCTTTTGTGAGCAGGGCAGTTCCTCCAGCAAGAAAGGGAGCTTGCTCCCTTGTTCATGTTTGGATTATTTGCACTTTAGAAAATATTAGTTCTGTGATTTTGTTTCTTCCCATTATATCTGCAGTTCTGGTTAAAGTGTCTGGCATAAGAGTACCTGATATAGTGGGGGAGAGACCATGTGGCCTTAGGATTTTTATTTATCAGGAGATTGGCATTTTTTGCAGGGTTTTATGCTGGCCGCAATCAGTTATC
Organism: Anomaloglossus baeobatrachus; assembly: GCF_048569485.1. Taxonomy (NCBI): domain Eukaryota; kingdom Metazoa; phylum Chordata; class Amphibia; order Anura; family Aromobatidae; genus Anomaloglossus; species Anomaloglossus baeobatrachus. The sequence continues at coordinate 675,695,828 of NC_134355.1, forward strand.
TGTCCTATCCTTTTGTATCTAGTAAGTTGGGCCTCACCTTTTGCTAATCTATATTTTCTGTGTATTGTGATTTCTTACATCACTGTCATTGCATGTTGGGGGCTTGCTATTTCTTTGGGGACTGCTCCAAGGCAAGTTAGGATTCCTCATTTCTACCTTTGAGGTGTAGCAAGTTTCTCCGGCAGTGACGAGGTGTCTAGGTGTGTTAGGAACATCCCACTGCTACTTCTAGTGTTGTCCGATAGATAGGGGATTGCGGTCAGCTCAGTTTCCAACTACTCTTGTGGTTTTGCTTTTTCTTGATTAATGGGATTTTTTGTGATCATGCACGGCTACCAGCTCATAACAGTGACCGCTGCAGCCGGTCAGTTACCACATTAGTGATATTCTGGAGGCTTATAACTGGGAGCACCATCGATCAGGGCAGCATCAAGGACGCGGGAAGGGACTGTTATTTGTTTATTTTTAAACTTTGAGGCTGGTTCCGTTTGCTGTCAGTGAATGAGAACAGTCTGACTACAATTTACTCCAATATCTGGTCCTGCTCAGTTATATACAGGGCAGACCGTAAGCTAAAAATCAGAAGTAGAGGGGCATCAATCTCCCAAATTTCAATTAGGTCCCCCAAAAAATAAATAAAATCTGCTCCAAAAGAAAAAGTGCCCCGAAGAGACCTTTATCATGCTTTGAGGTCTCTTCAGTTCCTTCCAACACATAAGAAGCAGAGTGCCAAGAAGGGGTTAAAAGAATAAGCTATCGGCCCGTCTCGTGGCTGCCGCTCCTCGGATCTTCGGCCGGTGTCTGGGCCATATGTGGTGACATCGGGAGGGAATAATCTGTTCTAATCTGTGACCACTTCCTGACTGTGAAGAATCCCGCAGCCGCCTCGTCACTGAAGTGTAGGATTTTGGCGAATCAGAAAACTCAACTTCATCCAATTAGTTTGGAATCGATTCATCTCTGAGCGGCGGCTCCACAAGAGTCTGCTACAGTGTATCAGCGGGGTCCCAGAGTCACAGATCATTGTGTGGACTGGATACAAGTTGTATCTACTGAGGAGGACATGTGCAGCCTCCTCACCGCCCCGCAGCCTCCTCACCCCAGCAGCCTCCCCATTCTGCAGCCTCCTCACCCCAGCAGCCTCCCCATTCTGCAGCCTCCTCACCCCAGCAGCCTCCCCATTCTGCAGCCTCCTCACCCCAGCAGCCTCCCCATTCTGCAGCCTCCTCACCCCAGCAGCCTTCCCATTCTGCAGCCTCCTCACCCCAGCAGCCTTCCCATTCTGCAGCCTCCTCACCCCAGCAGCCTTCCCATTCTGCAGCCTCCTCACCCCAGCAGCCTTCCCATTCTGCAGCCTCCTCACCCCAGCAGCCTTCCCATTCTGCAGCCTCCTCACCCCAGCAGCCTCCCCATTCTGCAGCCTCCTCACCCCAGCAGCCTCCCCATTCTGCAGCCTCCTCACCCCAGCAGTCTCCCCATTCTGCAGCCTCCTCACCCCAGCAGCCTCCCCATTCTGCAGCCTCCTCACCCCAGCAGCCTTCCCATTCTGCAGCCTCCTCACCCCAGCAGCCTCCCCATTCTGCAGCCTCCTCACCCCAGCAGCCTTCCCATTCTGCAGCCTCCTCACCCCAGCAGCCTTCCCATTCTGCAGCCTCCTCACCCCAGCAGCCTTCCCATTCTGCAGCCTCCTCACCCCAGCAGTCTCCCCATTCTGCAGCCTCCTCACCCCAGCAGCCTCCCCATTCTGCAGCCTCCTCACCCCAGCAGCCTTCCCATTCTGCAGCCTCCTCACCCCAGCAGCCTTCCCATTCTGCAGCCTCCTCACCCCAGCAGCCTTCCCATTCTGCAGACTCCTCATTGCCCAGCAGCCTTCCCATTCTGCAGCCTCCTCACCCCAGCAGCCTTCCCATTCTGCAGCCTCCTCACCCCAGCAGCCTTCCCATTCTGCAGCCTCCTCACCCCAGCAGCCTTCCCATTCTAGCCTCCTCACCCCAGCAGCCTTCCCATTCTAGCCTCCTCACCCCAGCAGCCTCCCCATTCTGCAGCCTCCTCACCCCAGCAGCCTTCCCATTTTGCAGCCTCCTCACCCCAGCAGCCTTCCCATTCTAGCCTCCTCACCCCAGCAGCCTCCCCATTCTGCAGCCTCCTCACCCCAGCAGCCTTCCCATTCTGCAGACTCCTCATTGCCCAGCAGCCTTCCCATTCTGCAGCCTGCTCACCCCAGCAGCCTCCCCATTCTGCAGCCTCTTCACCCCAGCAGCCTTCTCATTGCCCAGCAGCCTCCCCATTCTGCAGCCTCCTCACCCCAGCAGCCTTCCCATTCTGCAGACTCCTCATTGCCCAGCAGCCTTCCCATTCTGCAGCCTCCTCACCCCAGCAGCCTCCCCATTCTGCAGCCTCTTCACCCCAGCAGCCTTCTCATTGCCCAGCAGCCTCCCCATTCTGCAGACTCCTCATTGCCCAGCAGCCTCTCCATTCTGCAGTCTCCTCACCCCAGCAGCCTCCCCATTCTGCAGCCTCCTCACCCCAGCAGCCTTCTCATTGCCCAGCAGCCTCCCCATTCTGCAGTCTCCTCACCCCAGCAGCCTCCCCATTCTGCAGCCGCCTCAACCCAGCAGCCTTCCCATTCTGCAGCCTCCTCACCCCAACAGCCTCCCCCATTCAGCAGCCTTCCCATTCTGCAGCCTCCTCACCCCAGCAGCCTCCCCATTCTGCAGCCTCCTCACCCCAGCAGCCTCCCCATTCTGCAGCCTCCTCACCCCAGCAGCCTCCCCATTCTGCAGCCTCCTCACCTCTGCAGCCTCCTCACCCCAGCAGCCTCCCCATTCTGCAGCCTCCTCACACCAGCAGCCTTCCCATTCTGCAGCCTCCTCACCCCAGCAGCCTCCCCATTCTACAGCCTCCTCCCCATTGCCCAGCAGCCTCCCCATTGCCCAGCAGCCTCCTCACCATGCACCAGGACAGCTGAGGATCTCGCACAGGAGCGGAGACTTGGTATCGCATTACTTCCATAGCCTGCAGGATAACATTACTTTCCCAGACTCGCCGGCGGATACTGACGTGCGGGATATCTACACACCCTACCAAATTCCACTGCAGCAGGTTGCATCACATACCGGCTCATCTCATCTCACCTACACAGAGGATTTCCCTGAAAATAACGCAGACAGGCCGGAGGAATTTTTTAATCAGATTAAAATGTAGACAGGGAAACCGTCAGTAAGCTGGTCTTCATGCACCTAACAGTTTTTCTTCTGTAATGTAGGAATGGGGGGGGGGGGGGGGGGATTCGTTGTTCCTACAAGGGAACATCCCTATTCCCCAGTGCAGACACTGAAAAAGCAGGGAATGCTGGGAGATTTCAGCTCTGAAGCCTGCAGAATTGTGAATGCATTTTCTTTCTATATCCTCTAAATACCACCTTCTGCTTAGTAGCAATAATAACTGGAGCTCAAATATAAAATTTCTTGTGCTCAGGGATTCAGGTCAGCCCCACTCCCATGCTTTATACTGCAGCACCGCTTCTTTACGCTGGCTGTTGGAAATAAGCACAGGCTAAGCATGGGGTCAATAGAAAAATAACTAAATTTCCTTTCCCACAAAACTAAAGTGACAAACTATCACCTTTAGACTATGGCACCTGGACAAAAGTGAAGTTCAAGACCCCTTCAACCAAAAATCTAAGCAAGAGACACACAATGCAAAGCAAGAGGGGGGGGAGCAGGCTGCAAGACAAAGGAGCATACTCACATTAAAGCCTCCCCCCAGGCCTCAGCACTGATGACTGCAGGGCTCCTTTAAGACACAGGACACAATCCTGTAAGACGCACCACATCTGGGCCAGATATAGCGCCATTAAAACATGCTCTAAAATAGAGCACAACATACATGTCCCCGCGCCGAGGAAGTGCTAAAAATACAAGACCGAACGAGAGCGCAGCTTTAAATGTGGACCGCAAAGACAGAAATATCAGAATATAGCGTATAATTAGACTGAGGCCGCGGACAGGTCGTCCTGCAGTCACTGCGGATCCCACAGAATATGCTGTGCTGAGACATCAGAAGCCCCACACTGCAATCAAATGCATGACAAGGTCTATACTGACAACAGGGGCGGTATTATAGTAGTTATATTCTTGTACATAGGGGGCAGTATTATAGTAGCTATATTCTTGTACATAGGGAGCAGTATTATAGTAGTTATATTCTTGTACATAGGAGGCAGTATTATAGTAGTTATATTCTTGTACATAGGGGCAGTATTATAGTAGTTATATTCTTGTACATAGGGGCAGTATTATAGTAGTTATATTCTTGTACATAGGGGACAGTATTATAGTAGTTATATTCCTGTACATAGGGGGCAGTATTATAGTAGTTATATTCTTGTACATAGGGAGCAGTATTATAGTAGTTATATTCTTGTACATAGGAGCAGTATTGTAGTAGTTATATTCTTGTACATAGGAGCAGTATTATAGTAGTTATATTCTTGTACATAGGGGCAGTATTATAGTAGTTATATTCTTGTACATAGGGGGCAGAATTATAGTAGCTATATTCTTGTACATAGGGGCAGTATTATAGTAGTTATATTCTTGTATATAGGGACAGAATTATAGTAGTTATATTCTTGTACATAGGGGGCAGTATTATAGTAGTTATATTCTTGTACATAGGGGCAGTATTATAGTAGTTATATTCTTGTACATAGGGGCAGTATTATAGTAGTTATATTCTTGTACATAGGGGCAGTATTATAGTAGTTATATTCTTGTACATAGGGACAGTATTATAGTAGCTATATTCTTGTACATAGGGGCAGTATTATAGTAGCTATATTCCTGTACATAGGGGCAGTATTATAGTAGCTATATTCTTGTACATAGGGGCAGTATTATAGTAGTTATATTCTTGTACATAGGGGCAGTATTATAGTAGCTATATTCTTGTACATAGGGGCAGTATTATAGTAGCTATATTCCTGTACATAGGGGCAGTATTATAGTAGCTATATTCTTGTACATAGGGGCAGTATTATAGCAGTTATATTCTTGTACATAGGGGCAGTATTATAGCAGCTATATTCTTGTACATAGGGGCAGTATTATAGTAGTTATATTCTTGTACATAGGGGCAGTATTATAGTAGTTATATTCTTGTACATAGGGGCAGTATTATAGTAGCTATATTCCTGTACATAGGGGCAGTATTATAGTAGCTATATTCTTGTACATAGGGGCAGTATTATAGTAGCTATATTCCTGTACATAGGGGCAGTATTATAGTAGCTATATTCTTGTACATAGGGGCAGTATTATAGTAGCTATATTCTTGTACATAGGGGCAGTATTATAGCAGCTATATTCTTGTACATAGGGGGCAGTATTATAGTAGTTATATTCTTGTACATAGGGGGCAGTATTATAGTAGATATATTCTTGTACATAGGGGCAGTATTATAGTAGTTATATTCTTGTACATAGGGGCAGTATTATAGTAGTTATATTCTTGTACATAGGGGCAGTATTATAGTAGTTATATTCTTGTACATAGGGGCAGTATTATAGTAGCTATATTCCTGTACATAGGGGCAGTATTATAGTAGTTATATTCTTGCTCAAATTACACAACAGTGAAGCTGTTATATATCACGGGTAGTAAATCGCTGTTGGCAGTGGACATGTAATAAACGTTTTCTCTGCCAGGACATTGTGTAAATGAGATTTACAAGCTATGAACATTTTTTAAATCATAAATGAGCTGAGCGCCGGCCTCATTGTTGTGAGAAGACAGCGGTTACCAGTGGACAATGGCGGCAGCTGCTTTCCTATTGTAGAATATCTGCAGCGATCGGTGCCTGTAGAGGTTTTCCACACTTTTGTATATTGGATGTTGCCCATCGGGCTCCTCTTGTCGGTCTCTGGCCGTAGAGGCAGAGCGCTGTGTATGGGACGAGGTCCGCTGTCTCCGTAAACCACAATACACATGTCCATAGGCCGCCCACCGATATCTCCCACGTCCTGAATACCCAGACTAGTGCTTGGATAACTCTGTAATGCTCCCTATTTCCTGCGGGGGCGCTGTGCGCTATGAACATGTGCTACTGATGGGCAGAGGCTTGTGCAGCAGATCTGCTTATCCAGGGCACCTTGTAGTATTAATGACGGGATTGATTGAAGCAGAAAAGCCGGTGCTCGCTTTGTAGGGTCCGAGCAGTGATTGCAGAGTGCTGACTACATAGTGACGGATTCTGGACAGATAGAGGCAGCCATAAACCCGGCGCTGCGGTCACCGTACACCCCGGCCCTTGTACTTTGCTCCTCCAGTGACTCTCCTCTGTCTAGATAACATGAATGAATGGCGCCGGGTGTTCAGTCGTCTTTTGGTACAGGTTCAGTGAATATCCCAGCACTGTGGAGCAATAGCAACATTTCCCATTTTGTTTTTCGCTTTTGTCTGCGACTACCAATATTCATGACCTAGGACCGACTACCGCCAAGTTCACGACCAAGGGCCAACTACCACCAAATTTACGATTTATGACCATCTACCACCAAGTTCACGACCTAGGGCCCACTACCACCAAGTTCACGACCTAGGGCCCACTACCACCAAGTTCACGACCTAGGGCCCACTACCGCCAAGTTCACGACCTAGGGCCCACTACCGCCAAGTTCACGACCTAGAGCCCATTACCACCAAGTTCACAATTTATGACCAACTACTATCAAGTTCCCGTCTTATGGCCGACTACCAAGTTCACGACCTAGGACCAACTACCGGCAAGTTCATGGCCTATGGCAAACTACCACCAATTTCAAGACCTAGGGCCAACTACCACCAAGTTCACAACCTATGGCCAATTACCGCCAAGGTCACAAACTATGGCCGACTTCCACCAAGTTCACGACCTAGGGCCAACTACCACCAAGTTCACGACCTATGGCCAATTACCGCCAAGGTCACAAACTATGGCCGACTTCCACCAAGTTCATGACCTATGGCCGACTACCACCAAGTTCACGACCTAGGACCAACTTCTACTAGGCTCATGACCTATGACTTTTGAGCAACTACAGCTCAGGTCATTGGCAGTTTCCTGAACAGATTACAAAGTAAATTAGTGACTGAGGATTTACATTTAAGGAAAGCGGGAGGACAACAATCCCTATTTTATGCATCCTTCTGTTACCAACTTTCGGGGATGCTAGGGGACTGTCCAAACCCTGCTTTCTCAATCGCAAGCAGCTTAAAGGAATTCTTCAGTACAGAATGATTTACCGGAGGACGCAGGGCAACAGTGTTTGGAGCTGAGCCTGCATCACACACGCCGGGTGCTGGCTGCGCTATACAGCCAACACCTGCCTCTAACAGCAGCGAATGGAGCCAGTATTGACAGTGGAGCCATCCGGGTTCGGCATGCTTTCCCGGTGGCCAATTTAGCCCCTTTTTGCATTGAAATTAGTTAGAAGCCTACTGAAGACCCTCTTTCCTTCCATCTTTGCAATGCCTATGATGCACAGCCCCAAAAATATATAATTAAATATATATCATATATTAAATACATACATTATATATATTTATAATATATTTATCATATATATAAATATATAAAATTAATACATTATAAATATATATTTATATTATATTAAATATATATATATATATATATATATATATATATATATATATATATATATATATATATATATATATATATTTCACAGAAACATGTTGTCTAATCATTTTTCGATCCCGTTGTCTTAAATTTCAACGCAACCTGAAAAAAAAAAGAAAAAAAAATCTCATCTATGTGTCCCAGGATATGTCCCGTGACTAGACGTAGGATAACTAGTTGCAGCAGGAGCCTCTCCCCCCCCCCGTTCTCAAGTTAGATGTAAATCCCAATAATGGGGCGCAGATTTATCTGACATTAGTATCCTGGCTAGGACAAGCACTATAAGTCATGATCTGCCTAGCCTCTGCAACAGATGACTGGGAAACCCTGTAGGTGTTGCCATAGCCACATCGAGCTTAATCCAGGGATCCCCCAATTTTATTATTAGGTGGAAAATGTAAAATTTGCCTGTAAATAAGCAGTAACCCCGTGGTTTCTCATCTGCGAACACGCTGGGATCCCGCCATCCTGGCACCCACGTACTAGAGGGACGCCCGCTTGTTTGGGCGCAGCGAGAAAGTAAAAATCATGGCGGCCCTACAGGAGCACGCTACACAAGAAATACTACGCAGACCGCTGACACCGCAAGTTCCTGCACTCGCTAAACTCGTCAGAAGCGGCTTCATCTCAAGTCATTTGCACTTTTGTTACTAAGCAACCTTGACGGCTTTCAGGGAATAAGCTACGGAGAAAAAAAAAGCCGTCGAATCTGTGATGGAGAGCGGATTAGTTACGGGTCTTATTTATTTCCATAGATAAAAACGTCTAATTGTGCATCATCTTCTCTAAAGACGATATAAATATGAAAGCCCTACAAAAAGGGGTGATCCGGTATGGGGTTGTGAGCGGGGCTGGTGACCTCACGTCTACAGATGTTGTTGATCGGGAAGTAGCAGAGCTCTAGGACGTAAAATCTCCAATCCCACTCGCCACCCAAAGCTTAAATTATACCAAACCCGAATTATACAGCTGGGGAATAATAAAACCTTTTAAAGAGCCCCGCCCCCGAGGAGCCAGAAAGGAAGAGGAGGGACTGAACAGTAAGAAGCAGATTAGCTAGCCCCTCTTCTCGTGGCCCTTAAAAGGATGATGTGTTGCAATCTACTTTTGAGGAGTTATTTAGTATAAGACACATGATCCCACTACCCACCCGAATTAGCAATTATACCAAACCCTAGTTATACAGTTGGGGGATATTGAAACCTTTCAAAGAGCCCTGCACTCGAAGCCAAAAAGAAAGAATATGGGCTGAAAAGAAAGCAGTGTATTAGCGGGCACTTGTTCTCATGGCTCTTAAAAGGACTATGTGGTGCAATCTGCTTTTAAGAAGTTTTAACAAGTTTGAAACCTTTCAAAGAGCCCCGCCCCTGAGGAGCCAAAAAGGGAGAGGCTGCAAAAGCAGTGATCAGCTGGTGCCTGTTAAAAAGGACCATGTGGTGCAATCTGGTTTTGAGGAGTTTAGTATAAGATACAATCCTACTCACCACCCGAATTAGCAATTATACCAAACCCTAGTAATACAGTTGGGGGATATTGAAACCTTTCAAAGAGCCCTGCACTTGAGGAGCCAAAAACAAAGAAGAGGGGTTGAAAAGAAAGCAGTGTATCATCGGGCACTTGTTCTCATGGCCCTTAAAAGGACTATGTGGTGCACTCTGCTTTTAACAAGTTTTTTTTTGTGTAAGACATGATCCCACACCACCCAAAGCAGAAATCCCAAACTCAAATTATACAACTGGGGATACTGAAACCTTTCAAAAAAACCCACCCCCGAGGAGTCAAAAAGGAAAAACCAGTGAATAAGTTGGCACCTCTTCTCATGACTCTTAGGACTATGTGGTGCAATCTTCTCTTGGAGTTATTTAGTATAAGACAATACCCCACTCACCACCCAAAATTATACCAAATCCTAGTTATACAGTTGGGGATCATTAAACCTTTCAGCCAGTCCCACCTCTGAGGAAAAAAAAAAGGAAGGGGAGAGGTTGAAAAAGCAGTGGATCAGCTGGCGCCTCTTCTCATGGCTCAAGAATTATGTGGTGCAATCTGCTTTTAAGGCGTTCTTTAGTATAAAGACACATGATCCCACTCACCACCCAAAGCAGAAATTATACTAAACCCTAATTATACAGATGGGGGATAATGCAACCTTTGAGCAGCCCCACCCCTGAGGAGCCAAAAAGAAAGGGAGAGGCTCAAAAGCAGTCTATCAGCTGGCGCCTGTTCTCCTGGCTCTTAAAAGGACCATGTGGTGCAATCTGCTTTTGAAGAATGATTTAGTATAAGACCTTATCCTTTTTTGAGACCCTAACTTGTACAGACAGGTCCAGAGAACCATATGGCATGGATTTCCACCCCGCAATTGACAATTTCGATCAGATTCACCATTACAACTCTATTAAGGTATCATACCGACTCCATGATGCTCGTGTCCTACAAGGCCAAATGGAGTTAATAGAGTCTCGCAACGTTGGGTCTGATTTTCAGCCACACAATTTTCAATTCAAGTTAAAATGGAAAAACAAAATGCATATATTAAAAATAAAACAATATAGGTTACATAAATGGTAAGCAAGGTACCACACTTACCACTATGGGAACACCAATGTCGGGCCAAAGAAGGTCCTCCGATGGTAACTTAGGGGAGTTCCACACCACCACAACCTTGTTTAAATAAGGCAGTCCGTTCAACCTCTCCAAGGAGTTCATTAAGACTTCTTCACGCTCGTAAGTCAACATCACCACCGTGAATTGCTCCCGGGGCACATTCCCACCAAGCGCAGCTTGAAACTCTTTCCCTGAACCACCAGCTCCGCCACCAATCGGTCTAAACCCCGTCCCAGATCCTAAAAACTTTGCTTCTGAAGGCAAGACGGGATCGAAAGGCGTATGAGGGAACAGATGAAACGGACCTGGTGCAGAGTTCCAGTTACGGTAAATGTCGGTTGCGGTGAGTGTAAAGTTCCGCAGGTATTTAGGTGAAGCGTAAGGAGGTTCTGTCTCTACCGGACCTAGATCCAAATCTCCGTTGTCAGCCATGTTTGGGTCCGTACCGGCAGCCTTACCAGAACGGTGAGGGATTTCCACGGCCGGTTCCTCTTTAATCGGGGCGGCTGGAATTTGGATACGAGTTCTGATAGTGGCCAGTATGGTATTGAAAACCGTATCGGATGTAGAAAAGTAAGCTTCCCACAAGAAACGCCCTTGCCTCCTCATGGCAAGGAGGTCATTGTCCGATATGCTCCTCAAGAGGAAATGCACTTCTGTAATTCGGGGTTTTGGTATGATAAACACTGCCTCATTCCACCGGATCATATCATGGTAGGGTAGCTGGATTTGTTCCCCAAGGATGACAGGAATGGCTCCCACCTCCAGAGCCTCAAAAAGCCGCATGGCACTGCCAGCCGATATGACCAGCTGGGAATCTCCGGGCGTTATGATCAGTGCAAAGGTGGATTGCTTCAGTAGCTCTATCCGGTCTTCCCTTCCCCCACATAGCGCCCACTCAGTGGGCAGACTCGCCTTTGGCTGATTTTTACAGGTAAACTCAACCATAACGAAATCTAATTTACTGTCCTGGACAGCTTTAAGAGTGGTGATGATACGGTCGTCGTAGTCAGCCGGGGCGTTGCCTTCAATTTCTTCCTCGAACGACCGGGCTTCTTGCAAACTTGAGCGCAACGATTCGATCTTCTCGCCTTGGAAGCTGAATAGATACTTCCTTTTGACCGGCACCTGTGCCGGTATTTCTAAGAAGTTTGGTTCGGACATGGCATGGACTAATGGCGACACCACTATGTCAAAGCCGGGGCGATACTGAGAATCGTAAAAAGTTGATTGGGCGATCATGGCGCGGCCGGTGCTGACGTTATAAAGATAATTCTGCGTCTCGGATTTTCGGGATAAATTGATTATTAGATGGTTGTGGCCATCAGTCCTCCAATATGGCAAAGAGTGCAACTGTTGCTCTAGATCAGTAGGTTTTGGCATCAATATTTCCTGCATTTCCCCCAATAAAACTACATATATACACGCAATATTTGCATTTTCCGTCACATAGACATTAGTTCTGACACTGGCCTCCAAGGCTTGTTTGATTAAAGGGTCTATCACATTGCCGAAAGGATACTGATCGCTGTTGTACACAAATACGGGGAACCCGGAGGTTAACGGACACCTCGAGTAGTCAAAACAATTATATAGCAGGCAGTTCCTTTTGGATTTTGGCAATGGTACGTCAACATCGTCTTTATCTGGCAACAGCCGGATTGGCAATGAAAGCTTTGGCTGGTTTTGGGCCATCAGTTCCTTGTAGGAATGTTCCGTCTGACTGATGACGTTCTTGAGTTGTAGAAGGTCCTGCTTCGCGTTCTCGATACTTTTTTTACACGCCTCGATCTTCAGGTTTAGCTTTGCGATCTCGCTGTTGAGTTCTTGACGCTTGGCTTCCAACTGGAGGAGCTCTTCGCTGACGGACTCGCGTATTCGACATAGATCCTGAACGTGCTTCACCTCGCAGAGCTCGTTGCCCGTCCGGGGGACAAAAATTGGCTTCCCGGCGTTGTTGGCATCGTCGATGGTGGTGAGGTAATAATGGGCGATCAGGGGGAAGAAAACCAGGATGATGAACAAGGTGAAGCTCAGCCAGGAGAGTCTGATCCGACTGGACCAACGCAGCATCCATGGTTGACCTCCATTCCCCAATCCCCCATTACGTAGCATGGTGTACCCACTCATGAGTTCAAGAGTGACACCGACCAATCACGTCGGGTCAGTAGCCATGCCACCAAAATTTTGGACCAGTGAAGAGGAATTACTCTGACTGAGTAACAACAAGCCAATAAAATGGAAATTTCATTTTCCAGGGTGTAATATTAAAACCAAGAACGCAAGGCTTGTAACTGTCGGCCTCAATCATTCATGCTTTATCCCAGATGAGTTATTTGGAGGTCTTGCTGCGGCGGTGAGAAGCCAGTCTGCACCCGGTGGACTTTCTGTTGCACTTGACATCGTAATGGCTTTGTTAACTGAATAGGTGCTCGAGATCCATGGTGAAGAGAAAAAGGCAATATCCCAGATATATCGCAAACACTGGACACTTCACACGATGCTTCAGGCCTGAAACAAGAAAGTGGAGATGAGAAGGTACGCTTAAAAACAAGATCAAGACAATAGCCTTCAAATGTTAAAGTATTACTCAGCGCCGAGGCAAGGTGATAAAGCATAAAGGCAAAGTACCCTGGTTACTCCTCACATCATTGCTAGAGAACACGACTTGTCCAAAGCCAGGACCCCTACTCTTATGTACGACACCGCTAGAACCTTGAGCCGACAGTGCCTACCCCGAAGCCCAACCCCCAAAGCCCAACCAGCGCCCACCCCCCAAAGCCCAACCAGCGCCCACCCCCCAAAGCCCAACCAGCGCCCACCCCCCAAAGCCCAACCAGCGCCCACCCCCCAAAGCCCAACCAGCGCCCACCCCCCAAAGCCCAACCAGCGCCCACCCCCAAAGCCGATAGATTTGAAACAGACTGGTTGCTTGCAATATGGAGCAGGACCACTCAATTATCCGCTGGTTGGAAATGGACCCTGTCAACCAAACTATTTGGATTACGAAATTCTATCAAGAAATTTTAGGAGAAAGCACATAGACCGTAAACATGAGTGTCTAAACTAGCTCCTAGATATCAGTCACCTTAGCGATCGTTCTGCCAACAGTTCTCTTGACGTCCCCTTGTACATGAGCACTCAGATCGAGCGTGTATGGGATTTCAAGGTGGAGATTGGAGCCAGGGGTTTCCAGACACCTCTGGCCACTGGGACTCCTATGTGAACACCAGGGATCTCATAAAATACAAGTTATACCGAATCTTTTCTAACAAACCCAGATATCACTCTGCTCAGCTTCTTCTCTATAGAACATGACAGGTTTCCTTAAAAGCGACGGGACCCCCCACCACCATTAAAGCGACGGGACCCCGTACCACCATTAAAGCGACGGGACCCCGTACCACCATTAAAGCGACGGGACCCCGTACCACCATTAAAGCGACGGGACCCCGTACCACCATTAAAGCGACGGGACCCCCCACCACCATTAAAGCGACGGGACCCCGTACCACCATTAAAGCGACGGGACCCCGTACCACCATTAAAGCGACGGGACCCCCCACCACCATTAAAGCGACGGGACCCCCCACCACCATTAAAGCGACGGGACCTCCCCACCTGTAAAGCGACGGGACCCCCCCACCTGTAAAGCGACGGGACCCCCCCCCACCTGTAAAGCGACGGGACCCCCCCACCTTTAAAGCGACTGGATCCCCCCCACCTTTAAAGCGACTGGATCCCCCCACCTTTAAAGTGACTGTATCCCCCCCCACCTTTAAAGCGACTGGATCCCCCCCCACCTTTAAAGTGACTGTATCCCCCCCCCACCTTTAAAGCGACTGGATCCCCCCCCACCTTTAAAGCGACTGGATCCCCCCCCACCTTTAAAGTGACTGGATCCCCCACCACCTTTAAAGTGACTGGATCCCCCCCACCACCTTTAAAGTGACTGGATCCCCCCCACCACCTTTAAAGTGACTGGATCCCCCCCACCACCTTTAAAGTGACTGGATCCCCCCCACCACCTTTAAAGTGACTGGATCCCCCCCACCACCTTTAAAGTGACTGGATCCCCCCCTACCTTTAAAGCGACTGGACCCCCCCCCCCACCTTTAAAGCGACTGGACCCCCCCCACCTTTAAAGCGACGGGGCCACCATTAAAGCTGCAGATTTGAGCTCGGTGTGACCATGCACTTTATTGTTGAATATTAGAGGTCTAATCATACAAGTCGCCACTTCGGTTGGGTCTGTTATCTCACCACAAAGTGGACTCGCCCACGTCTGTGGAATGACCTATGCCCGCGGATAAGCTTTCATTAATAAGTGCCAATGTGCAGACTTCTGTCACTGCCGCACAAATGGAGAAGGGATCTGGATGTAATTGGGGAAATTAATCACCTGCATTAAATCCTGGAACATCTATATGTGTGCACAGTATAAAGCCAGGCAGCCAAAGAGAGAACGGTCCCTGCCTCTCCAAACCAAGGGACTCAACTATTACATATAAATCCTCCGCTAACCCCCCGATAAGAGGGACCTGTTTTCCCCTTCGATTAACAGTGAACTTGGAAAGGCTAAAGGAGGTCGCTCCCGTCCCAGTGAAACAGTTAAAAGGGAATCTGTCACCAGGTTTTTGCTCCCCCATCTGCAGAGACCCCAATTCCAGCGATGTGTCACTTACTGAGCTGCTTGCTGTCATTTTTATAAAATCAATGTTTTCTCTGCTGCAGATCTTGCAGTTATATAGAGCTCATGAATATGCTGGACTACCTGCAGCACACCAAATGGTTCTGTAATGATAATCTCCTGCTGATTAAACAGTGATTTTATCAAAACTGCACTAAGCAGCCCAATAAGTGACACATTGCTGGAATCAGGGTCTCTGCTCCTACACTATGCTGCTCTCAGATTAGGTGGCAAAAACTGGAGACAGATTCCTTTTAAACTATAGGTAACCCAAATGCAGTCAGATCTAGAGAGCAAAAAAAGTGACAATAAAATAATAAAATAAAAAATATTAAAATATGAATATAAAAGTAGTAATTAAAATGATGAAATTATTAAATATAAAATATATTAATGTGAAAATATTAAATGCATATTAATATAAAAAATAATAAAAAATAAATATATTTTAAAGATTAATATTTAAAAAAACATTTAAATATTTTATATTAATATTTTTAATATATTAAAAATAGTAATATTATAAAAAATATTAATATTTTAAATGTTTAGATTTTTTCTATTCCAGAATAATATTAAATTATATCTATAGATATATTTTAATATTAATTTTGTTAATTATTTTTTAATGTTAAGATATGTATATAAATCTAATTTAGTATTAATATTTTAAATATTTATTTTTAATTTTTTAATATTAAGAAATAATATACAAATTATATTAAATGTATCTATAATTACAGATATTGCACATTTTTTTACATTAAAATTATTAAAAAATATGTTACAAAAAAAGTTCCATGAAGAAGAATAAAAAAAAAAAAACAAAAAAAAACACAACATCTTTACAAAATATTAACCAGGAAAAGTTGCAAAAAAAAAAAAAAAAAAAGAAAAAAGAAATTACCACGACTGGAACATCGCAGGGGTTACCAGGACAAGGCTGATCGTGAGGGGAATAAAAGGCGGAGGGGAATATCGCTGGGACTCTGCTGCTCCCTAGGGACTGAACAAGGACATCCGCAGCCGACAGCTCCAGGGGAATCGGCGCCAAGATACGGGCACAGCTGTACGACAAAGCAGAGTGTCTGCCCTCTCTACACCTTGGCGACGCTATGGGTCCCATCCATCATTTGCGTCTTAGGTAACTTCTATTTTCAAAATGGCACAAGTGGATCAAGAATTTTATTAAAAAAAAAAAAGTTTATTTTTTGTGTAACTTTTTTTTTAAAAAAATAAAAGCAGAAAAACGTCTAATGTTCCGCTAAGATGTATAGCAAGATGTTTGCCAAAAAATTCCAGGTGTAGATAAAATCACTCGAGGGGGTTAAGGCGGACAGGAGTTTTTGTGACTTTTCCCACTGAATTTTAGCGTGGTCACAAAATAACCTGCTTTCACCATTTCAGTGGTCTTCTCGTTAGCTCAGGAGAAAGTGTTAACGAGGACAAGACAGCTAAATATCACTGTCATGCTGACTGATTTAAGAGCATTGGTTGCCTTAAAAAGGGGCTAGTGACTGAATTCATTGTCTATAGTGAACAGTTATTACCTCCAAATAAACTAATGTACTCAACATTGAAAGGGCTTTACAGGCAAGGACATTCTGACTTCTAAGATTGCCCCTAAATCAATATATATATATTGAATAAAAAAAATTCAAAAAGAGAGGTTCAATTGCTAAGAAGACAACTTCAGGTCGCCCAAAAAAGTCCAGCAAGTTTCAGGACTGCCTCCTAAAGAGGATTCTGAAACAGGATCATTTCAGCATAAGTGCAGAGCTTGCTCAGGAATGGCAGCAGGCAGTGTCAGTGCATCTGCACACTAAGTAAGGTAAATGTTTTTTAGCACTGCCTTGTGTCAAGAAGAGAAGAAAATAAGCCACTTCACTCAAGAAAATCATCAAGGACAGATTGACATTCTACAGAAAGTACAGGGAATGGACTGCACAGGACAGGGGGAAAGTTACTTTCTCTGATGAAGCCACATCAGACTGTTTGAGGCATCTAGAAGAGTGATTGTCTGGAGAAGAAAAGGTGACCGCTGCCATAAGTCCTGTGTCTGTCAACAGTAAAGCCTCCTGAGAACACTCATGTGTAGGAACTGCTTTCCCATGGAGGGGGATCACTCACAATTGTACCTAAGATCTCGAACATTATTAAGGAATGGGATCTAAGAGTCCTTCAAGAACAACTTATTCCATCATCCAGGACAACGTGGTGATGACTACTGATGGGCGGACCCGGACTGTAAAAGCCCGGATCTGCACGGGTTCAAAAGGACCCGAGCACCGACCCCAGGTCCAGAGTTCTCCGGGATCTCTGGGTAACTATCCGGGTACGGCCACCCAGGTAATAAAATAAAAAAAAAAAAAAAAAGAAAAAGAAAAATAAGAATAAAGCAAGCGCTTTATACTTAAGTCTCTGCGTGGCTTTAACTCTGCTTCCAGTCCACTCACTCTACTTCCGGGGCTGTTCATTGTCCTTCATACATATTCACTGCTTCCCCGCCCACTGGCAGTCATGGTGTCTCTGATTGGTTGCAGTCAGACAGCGCCCCCAGCCTGTGTGACAGTGCGTCTGACTGCAACCAATCAGAGGCGCTGTGTTTGTGTCTGGAATGATGAAAAAACAAATAAATGAAAAAATTGGCATAAGAGGAACCACAGGTAACCTGAACTTATTGAACAGAGTAACCTCAGGTCAGCTTACCTGCAATCACAGGTGGAGGACTGTGGGAACCTCCAGCTGACCGCAAAAATCTTGAGTGACGTCACCGCTCATTGCGCAGCTCATTCTCTGCATGAAGCTCACAGCGGGCGGTCATGTTCTATGACCGTGCGCTGTCACTGCAGACGTAGCAGATTCGGAATCGTTGTGGGACCTTGTGTGGATTACGTCGAACCTGGGAGTTTAGGGATTATAAAGGGGTGAAAGGGGGTGGGGTGTTTTTTTTGTATCTCATTTCAAATAAAGGATTTTTTTTTGTATTTGTGTTTATTTTCCCTTACAAATTAGTAATGGGGGGGGGGGGGGTCTCAGCCACCTTCCATTACTAATCTAGAGCTTAGTGGCAGCTGTAATCTGTTATTAACACCATATTACCCCGAATGGCACCACACGAGGGCAAACGGGAAGAACTGAGTAACGTTCCGGGATTGTTGCATCTAATGGATGCGACAACCCTGGGCGGCTGCAGGCTGCTGTTTTTAGGCTGGGGGGCCCAATAAGCATGGGCCTCCCCAGCCTGAGAATACCAGCTTCCCAGCTTCCAGCTGTCTGCTTTATCATGGCTGGCGATCACATGCCCTTTTTTTTTTTTAATTATCTATTTAAATAATACAAGTACTAAAAAAAAAAAAAAAAAAAAAAAAAAAAACACGTGCTTTCAGTTCTTTTGATTCACAGCCAAGCTAAAGGCTAAGGGCAATAGAGATGCACAAACGTCGCCTCTGATTGGTTGCAGTCAGACACACTATCATACATGGTGGGGGAGCGTCTTACTGCAACCAATCAGACACAGTGGAAGCCGGTGGACAGGGGAAGCAGGGAATATGCATGAAGGATAATGAGCGGCCCTGGAAGTAGCATTAGAGCTGCGTAGAGACTAAAGGGGGCTTTACACGCTACAACATCGCTAATGCGAACTCGTTGGGGTCACGGAATTGGTGACGCACATCCGGCCGCATTAGCGATGCCGTTGCGTGCGACACCTATGAGTGATTTTGCATCGTTGCAAAAACGTGCAAAATCGCTCATCGGTGACATGGGGGTCCATTCTTAAAAATAGTTACTGCAGCAGTAACGAGGTTGTTCGTCGTTCCTGCAGCAGCACACATCGCTCCGTGTGACACCGCAGGAACGAGGAACCTCTCCTTACCTGCCTCCGGCCGCTATGCGGAAGGAAGGAGGTGGGCGGGATATTACGTCCCGCTCATCTCCGCCCCTCCGCTTCTATTGGGCGGCGGTTCAGTGATGTCGCTGTGACGCTGAATGAACCGCCCCCTTAGAAAGGAGGTGGTTCGCCAGTCACAGCGACGTCGCCGGGAAGGTAAGTAGTGCGACGGGTCTGGGCGATATTGTGCGGCACGGGCAGCGATTTGCCCGTGTTGCACAACAGATGGGGGTGGGTACCCACGCTAGCGATATCGGTAACGATATTGCAGCGTGTAAAGCGGCCTTAAGTATAAGACGCCTGATCCAATCTCCCTATTCCTTCTACCACCATCTTAAAGCACCAGATTCTGGTGCCCATAAACTTATATAGGGACCGCTGTCCGACCAGATATCCGGGATCAATACCAGGCCCAAATTGGGATGTTTTTTTTTAATAAACCACGATAAACCTGCCAATCCCGGGTGATAAACCTGTAAATAAACCTCAAAAAAGAGACAAAGAAAAAACAGAAAATGTGATCAACTCTGAGCTCTGATTAGACCAGAACGGGTCATCAGTCAGGATCTGGCCCAGAAGCAGATATCCAGATGCCTCGGAGGACGAAGTCAGTCTGTACAGAAAGTTCTTGTATTTGTTAATAATAGTCTCAAAACTCATGAAATGTTTAAAATAGTTATTTATGAACCAAAAAAGAAAAATCAGACTGAAAAAGATCGAAAAACGCTGAAGCAGCAAAATGTGTCAGTCTCAAAATTTATGGCCGAGACGAAGAACTAAGACTAAGCCCTCTGCAGCCTATTTATACTTTAGCATTATTTTTGATTTTGAACATTACTACTCCACTGCATCCACAAAGTCGAGGGCAGAAGGAAACGTGCCCGCAGGATGCATCTATACTGGGATTGTTTGCTGTCTGTTACCGTGGAAACGCATACGGCATAGCAACTGGAGACATAAAACAATATTTTTAATGATGTCTGTTTGCAAACTTCCAGAATTCTCCAAAAAGGTCGGCTCACAGAGAGCACTACGAGGCGGATCTGGTCCGTACATCGCAGAGCCGCCGTCCGCGGCGTACTGGTTTTCTATATATTTTACATATATAAATCTGAATATTGTGCTCTGCATTAGTATTCAGCCCCTGGGTCAGCACTTTGCAGGACCCCCTTTCTCTGTGTTTTGGGGTCTCTCCAGCTTTGCTCATCTAGAGGTGACATTTTCCCCTTCTTTGATCTCGGTCAGTGAGATTGGATGGAGACGTCTGTGATCAGTGATTTTCTCGTCTTGTCACAGATTCTCGGTGGATTTGGGTCTGGACTGTGACTCGGCCGCTCACACACAGGAATATGCTCTGATCTAAACCCTCCATTGTAGATCTGGTCAGATGTTTGGGGTTGTTGTCCTGCTGGAAGGTGACTCAATGCCCCAGTCTCAAGTCTTCTGCAGCCTCTAACAGGTTTTCCTCCAGGATTACCCTATATTTAGCTCTATCCATCTTCCCATCAGCTCTGATCATCTTCCTCCCTGCCCCTGCTGAAGAAAAACCTCCCCACAGCAGGATGCCGCCTCCACCATGTGTGACGGTGGGGATGGTGTTTTCTGGGTGATGTGTAGAGTTAGTTTTCCTCCAGGATTGCCCTGTATTTAACGCCATCCAACTTCCCATCACCTCTGACCAGCTTCCCTGCCCCTGCTGAAGAAAAGCCTCCCCACAGCAGGATGCCGCCTCCACCATGTGTGACGGTGGGGATGGTGATTTCTGGGTGATCTGTAGTGGTCGGTTTCCTCCAGGATTGCCCTGTATTTAGCTCCATCCATCTTCCCATCACCTCTGACCAGCTTCCCTGCTTCTGGTGAAGAAAAGCCTCCCCACAGCAAGATGCTGCCTCCACCATGTGTGATGGTGGGGATGATGTTTTCAGGGTGATGTGCTGTGTTAGCTTTCCGCCAATCATAGCGTTTTATATTTAGCCCAAAATGTTCTCCTTTGTTATCATCTGACCAGAGCACCTTCTTCCACATGGTCACTGTCTCCTTCACAGCTTTTTGAAAACTTTAAGAACTTATGTTTTGTTTTGAAAAACAAAAAAATGTCTTTCTTCTTGCTGCTCTTCCATAAAGCCCAGATCTGTGGAGTATATGACAAATAATTGCCTGTGGACAGATTCTGCCCCCAGAGCTGTGATCTCTGCAACTTCTCCAGTGTCCATAGGCTTCTCTCATTAGTGCTCTCCTTCTTGGGATGTCAGTTTCGGTAGACGGCCATGTCTTGGCTGGTTTGCAGTTGTGCCGTATTCCTTCCATTTTCGGATGATGGATTGAATAGTGCTCTGTGAGATGTTCAGTGGAACCTCCTGCTGTAACCGCAACTAACCCGAGTTACGTCACCACTGATGGTGCGGCTCACTCAGTCTCTGCCTGAATTCCACAGCGGTCAGTCATGTTCCATGGCCGCTTGTTGTGAATTCAGATGTAGCAGAGCTGGAGTCATCGTGGGACCTCGTGTGGATTACGTTGGATATGCAAGGGTGTTTTGGGGGTTAATAAAGGAATGAAAAAAGGGTGGGGGATTTTGTCTTTTAGGTCAAATATAGGATTTTTTTTCACTTGCAAATTAGTAATGGGGGTGTCTCAGATCCCTCCCATTACTAATCTAGGGCTTAGTGGCAGCTGTGAGCTACAATTACCCCCTTATCACCCCGATTGCCACCGCACCAGGGCATTCGAGAAGAGCCAGGTAAAGCACCAGGACTGTCGCGTCTGCCGCCCCACCACCGTGCGGAGCTGCCGCCCCACCACCGTGCGGAGCTGCCGCCCCACCACCGTGCGGAGCTGCCGCCCCACCACCGTGCGGAGCTGCCGCCCCACCACCGTGCGGAGCTGCCGCCCCACCACCGTGCGGAGCTGCCGCCCCACCACCGTGCGGAGCTGCCGCCCCACCACCGTGCGGAGCTGCCGCCCCACCACCGTGCGGAGCTGCCGCCCCACCACCGTGCGGAGCTGCCGCCCCACCACCGTGCGGAGCTGCCGCCCCACCACCGTGCGGAGCTGCCGCCCCACCACCGTGCGGAGCTGCCGCCCCACCACCGTGCGGAGCTGCCGCCCCACCACCGTGCGGAGCTGCCGCCCCACCACCGTGCGGAGCTGCCGCCCCATCTACACCCCACCTACTGTCTCCTCCCCATAATCCTATAGAATGTAAGCCCGCAAGGGCAGGGCCCTCTTCCCTCTGTACTAGTCTGTCTACTGTAACTTGTATATGTATTTTGTATGTAACCCCCTTCTCATGTACAGCACCATGGAACTAATGGTGCTCTATAAATAAATAATAATAATAATAATAATGTATGCGGCAATTCCGGGCAGCTATAGGCTGCTATTTTTAGACAGGGGTTGGCTCAATAACTATGGGTCTCACCAAACTGAGAATATCAGCCCCCAGCTGTCAGGCTTTATCATGGCTGAGTAACATAATTGGGATGGACGCGTCTGACTGCAACCAATCACAGACGGCAGGACTGGCGTTGGGCCGGGGCAGCAGTGCATATGCAATGCAGGTGATGAGCAACCTTGGTAGTGAATGAGCGACCGCGGGAGCAGTTACAGCCGTGCCAGGGTAAAGCACACTTGCTCCTACCCCTTCTACCACCATTTTTAATCGCCGGATTCTGGTCCCCATAGACTTATATGGGGACCGGCCAGATATACGGGACAGAATCCGGTTAGACCCGCCGGTCCCGATTATCTGGGAGTCCGCCCATCACTATTCACAAATACTTATACTTAGTGTTAATATTTCCCATAAAAAAACAATAAAGTACATTTAAGTTTGAGGGTGAAATGTGAAAAAGATCAAGGGGTATGAAAAGTTTTGCAAGAAACTGTATAATGTATATATAAGTCGCTATGATAGATGACATTATATATATATATATATATATATATATATATATATATATATATATATATATATATATATATATATATATATATGGATGTAATCTAGGACACAAGGTATATAATATATAAGGAAGGGGTGTGATATATGGCACAGGGTATATAATATATAAGGAGGGGATGTGATATATGACACAGGATATATAATATATAAGGAGAGGATGTGATATATGACACAGGGTATAGAATATATAAGGAGGGGATGTGATATATGACAGGGTATATAATATATAAGGAGGGGATGTGATATATAACACCGGGTATATAATATATAAGGAGGGGATGTGATACATGACACAGGGTGTATATTATATAAGGAGGGGATATGATATATGACACAGGGTATAGGATATATAAGGAGGGGATGTGATATATGACACAGGGTATAGGATATATAAGGAGGGAATGTGATATATGACACAGGGTGTATAATATATAAGGAGGGGATGTGATATATGACACAGGGTGTATAATATATAAGGAGGGGATGTGATATATGACACAGGGTATAGGATATATAAGGATGGGATGTGATATATGACACAGGGTGTATAATATATAAGGAGGGGATGTGATATATGACACAGGGTATAGGATATATAAGGAGGGGATGTGATATATGACACAGGGTATATAATATATAAGGGGGGATGTGATATATGACACAGGGTGTATATTATATAAGGAGGGGATGTGATATATGACACAGGGTATAGGATATATAAGGAGGGGATGTGATATATGACACAGGGTATATAATATATAAGGAGGGGATGTGATACATGACACAGGGTGTAGGATATATAAGGAGGGGATGTGATATATGACACAGGGTATAATATATAAGGAGGGGATGTGATATATGACACAGGGTGTAGGATATATAAGGAGGGGATGTGATATATGACACAGGGTGTAGGATATATAAGGAGGGGATGTGATATATGACACAGGGTGTATAATATATAAGGAGGGGATGTGATATATGACACCGGGTATATAATATATAAGGAGGGGATGTGATATATGACACAGGATATATAATATATAAGGAGAGGATGTGATATATGACACAGGGTATAGAATATATAAGGAGGGGATGTGATATATGACACAGGGTGTAGGATATATAAGGAGGGGATGTGATATATGACACAGGGTATAGGATATATAAGGAGGGGATGTGATATATGACACAGGGTATATAATATATAAGGGGGGATGTGATATATGACACAGGGTGTATATTATATAAGGAGGGGATGTGATATATGACACAGGGTATAGGATATATAAGGAGGGGATGTGATATATGACACAGGGTATATAATATATAAGGAGGGGATGTGATACATGACACAGGGTGTAGGATATATAAGGAGGGGATGTGATATATGACACAGGGTGTAGGATATATAAGGAGGGGATGTGATATATGACACAGGGTGTATAATATATAAGGAGGGGATGTGATATATGACACAGGGTGTATAATATATAAGGAGGGGATGTGATATATGACACAGGGTGTAGGATATATAAGGAGGGGATGTGATATATGACACAGGGTGTAGGATATATAAGGAGGGGATGTGATATATGACACAGGGTGTATAATATATAAGGAGGGGATGTGATATATGACACAGGGTGTATAATATATAAGGAGGGGATATGATATATGACACAGGGTATATGATATATAAGGAGGGGATGTGATATATGACACAGGGTGTATAATATATAAGGAGGGGATGTGATATATGACACAGGGTATATGATATAAAAGGAGGGGATGTGATATATGACACAGGGTGTAGGATATATAAGGAGGGGATATGATATATGACACAGGGTGTAGGATATATAAGGAGGGGATGTGATATATGACACAGGGTGTAGGATATATAAGGAGGGGATGTGATATATGACACAGGGTGTATAATATATAAGGAGGATGTGATATATGACACAGGGTGTATAATATATAAGGAGGGGATGTGATATATGACACAGGGTGTATAATATATAAGGAGGGGATGTGATATATGACACAGGGTGTATAATATATAAGGAGGGGATGTGATATATGACAGGGTGTATAATATATAAGGAGGGGATGTGATATATGACAGGGTGTATAATATATAAGGAGGGGATGTGATATATGACACAGGGTGTATAATATATAAGGAGGGGATGTGATATATGACACAGGGTGTATAATATATAAGGAGGGGATGTGATATATGACACAGGGTGTATGATATATAAGGAGGGGATGTGATATATGACACAGGGTGTATAATATATAA
This sequence comes from Anomaloglossus baeobatrachus, assembly GCF_048569485.1. Lineage (NCBI taxonomy): Eukaryota > Metazoa > Chordata > Amphibia > Anura > Aromobatidae > Anomaloglossus > Anomaloglossus baeobatrachus. Next base: position 675,720,973 of record NC_134355.1, read on the forward strand.
GGAGGGGATGTGATATATGACACAGGGTATAGAATATATAAGGAGGGGATGTGATATATGACACAGGGTGTATAATATATAAGGAGGGGATGTGATATATGACACAGGGTATAGAATATATAAGGAGGGGATGTGATATATGACACAGGGTGTATAATATATAAGGAGGGGATGTGATATATGACACAGGGTGTATAATATATAAGGAGGGGATGTGATATATGACACAGGGTGTATAATATATAAGGAGGGGATGTGATATATGACACAGGGTGTATAATATATAAGGAGGGGATGTGATATATGACACAGGGTGTAGGATATATAAGGATGGGATGTGATATATGACACAGGGTGTATAATATATAAGGAGGGGATGTGATATATGACACAGGGTATATAATATATGAGGAGGGGATGTGATATATGACACAGGGTGTATAATATATAAGGAGGGGATGTGATATATGACACAGGGTGTATAATATATAAGGAGGGGATGTGATATATGACACAGGGTATAGGATATATAAGGAGGGGATGTGATATATGACACAGGGTGTATAATATATAAGGATGGGATGTGATATATGACACAGGGTGTAGGATATATAAGGATGGGATGTGATATATGACACAGGGTGTATAATATATAAGGAGGGGATGTGATATATGACACAGGGTATAGAATATATAAGGAGGGGATGTGATATATGACACAGGGTGTAGGATATATAAGGAGAGGATGTGATATATGACACAGGGTGTATAATATATAAGGAGGGGATGTGATATATGACACAGGGTGTATGATATATAAGGAGGGGATGTGATATATGACACAGGGTGTATAATATATAAGGAGGGGATGTGATATATGACACAGGGTGTATAATATATAAGGAGGGGATGTGATATATGACACAGGGTGTATAATATATAAGGAGGGGATGTGATATATGACACAGGGTGTATGATATATAAGGAGGGGATGTGATATATGACACAGGGTGTATAATATATAAGGAGGGGATGTGATATATGACACAGGGTATAGAATATATAAGGAGGGGATGTGATATATGACACAGGGTGTATAATATATAAGGAGGGGATGTGATATATGACACAGGGTATAGAATATATAAGGAGGGGATGTGATATATGACACAGGGTGTATAATATATAAGGAGGGGATGTGATATATGACACAGGGTGTATAATATATAAGGAGGGGATGTGATATATGACACAGGGTGTATAATATATAAGGAGGGGATGTGATATATGACACAGGGTGTATAATATATAAGGAGGGGATGTGATATATGACACAGGGTGTAGGATATATAAGGATGGGATGTGATATATGACACAGGGTGTATAATATATAAGGAGGGGATGTGATATATGACACAGGGTATATAATATATGAGGAGGGGATGTGATATATGACACAGGGTGTATAATATATAAGGAGGGGATGTGATATATGACACAGGGTGTATAATATATAAGGAGGGGATGTGATATATGACACAGGGTATAGGATATATAAGGAGGGGATGTGATATATGACACAGGGTGTATAATATATAAGGATGGGATGTGATATATGACACAGGGTGTAGGATATATAAGGATGGGATGTGATATATGACACAGGGTGTATAATATATAAGGAGGGGATGTGATATATGACACAGGGTATAGAATATATAAGGAGGGGATGTGATATATGACACAGGGTGTAGGATATATAAGGAGAGGATGTGATATATGACACAGGGTGTATAATATATAAGGAGGGGATGTGATATATGACACAGGGTGTATGATATATAAGGAGGGGATGTGATATATGACACAGGGTGTATAATATATAAGGAGGGGATGTGATATATGACACAGGGTGTATAATATATAAGGAGGGGATGTGATATATGACACGGTGTATAATATATAAGGAGGGGATGTGATATATGACACAGGGTGTAGGATATATAAGGAGGGGGATGTGATACATGACACAGGGTGTATAATATATAAGGAGGGGATGTGATATATGACACAGGGTGTATGATATATAAGGAGGGGATGTGATATATGACACAGGGTGTATAATATATAAGGAGGGGATGTGATATATGACACAGGGTGTATAATATATAAGGAGGGGATGTGATATATGACACAGGGTGTATAATATATAAGGAGGGGATGTGATATATGACACAGGGTGTATGATATATAAGGAGGGGATGTGATATATGACACAGGGTGTATAATATATAAGGAGGGGATGTGATATATGACACAGGGTGTATAATATATAAGGAGGGGATGTGATATATGACACAGGGTGTATAATATATAAGGAGGGGATGTGATATATGACACAGGGTGTATAATATATAAGGAGGGGATGTGATATATGACACAGGGTGTAGGATATATAAGGAGGGGGATGTGATATATGACACAGGGTGTAGGATATATAAGGAGGGGATGTGATACATGACACAGGGTGTATAATATATAAAGAGGGGATGTGATATATGACACAGGGTGTATAATATATAAGGAGGGGATGTGATATATGACACAGGGTGTATAATATATAAGGAGGGGATGTGATATATGACACAGGGTATAGAATATATAAGGAGGGGGATGTGATATATGACACAGGGTGTATAATATATAAGGAGGGGATGTGATATATGACACAGGGTGTATGATATATAAGGAGGGGATGTGATATATGACACAGGGTGTATAATATATAAGGGGGGATGTGATATATGACACAGGGTGTATAATATATAAGGAGGGGATGTGATATATGACACAGGGTGTATAATATATAAGGAGGGGATGTGATATATGACACAGGGTGTATAATATATAAGGAGGGGATGTGATATATGACACAGGGTGTATAATATATAAGGAGGGGATGTGATATATGACACAGGGTGTAGGATATATAAGGAGGGGGATGTGATATATGACACAGGGTGTAGGATATATAAGGAGGGGATGTGATACATGACACAGGGTGTATAATATATAAGGAGGGGATGTGATATATGACACAGGGTGTATAATATATAAGGAGGGGATGTGATATATGACACAGGGTGTATAATATATAAGGAGGGGGATGTGATATATGACACAGGGTATAGGATATATAAGGAGGGGATGTGATATATGACACAGGGTATAGGATATATAAGGAGGGAATGTGATATATGACACAGGGTGTATAATATATAAGGAGGGGATGTGATATATGACACAGGGTGTATAATATATAAGGAGGGGATGTGATATATGACACAGGGTATAGGATATATAAGGATGGGATGTGATATATGACACAGGGTGTATAATATATAAGGAGGGGATGTGATATATGACACAGGGTGTATAATATATAAGGAGGGGATGTGATATATGACACCGGGTATATAATATATAAGGAGGGGATGTGATATATGACACAGGATATATAATATATAAGGAGAGGATGTGATATATGACACAGGGTATAGAATATATAAGGAGGGGATGTGATATATGACACAGGGTATAGGATATATAAGGAGGGGATGTGATATATGACACAGGGTATATAATATATAAGGGGGGATGTGATATATGACACAGGGTGTATATTATATAAGGAGGGGATGTGATATATGACACAGGGTATAGGATATATAAGGAGGGGATGTGATATATGACACAGGGTATATAATATATAAGGAGGGGATGTGATACATGACACAGGGTGTAGGATATATAAGGAGGGGATGTGATATATGACACAGGGTATAATATATAAGGAGGGGATGTGATATATGACACAGGGTGTAGGATATATAAGGAGGGGATGTGATATATGACACAGGGTGTAGGATATATAAGGAGGGGATGTGATATATGACACAGGGTGTATAATATATAAGGAGGGGATGTGATATATGACACAGGGTGTATAATATATAAGGAGGGGATGTGATATATGACACCGGGTATATAATATATAAGGAGGGGATGTGATATATGACACAGGATATATAATATATAAGGAGAGGATGTGATATATGACACAGGGTATAGAATATATAAGGAGGGGATGTGATATATGACACAGGGTGTAGGATATATAAGGAGGGGATGTGATATATGACACAGGGTATAGGATATATAAGGAGGGGATGTGATATATGACACAGGGTATATAATATATAAGGGGGGATGTGATATATGACACAGGGTGTATATTATATAAGGAGGGGATGTGATATATGACACAGGGTATAGGATATATAAGGAGGGGATGTGATATATGACACAGGGTATATAATATATAAGGAGGGGATGTGATACATGACACAGGGTGTAGGATATATAAGGAGGGGATGTGATATATGACACAGGGTGTAGGATATATAAGGAGGGGATGTGATATATGACACAGGGTGTATAATATATAAGGAGGGGATGTGATATATGACACAGGGTGTATAATATATAAGGAGGGGATGTGATATATGACACAGGGTGTAGGATATATAAGGAGGGGATGTGATATATGACACAGGGTGTAGGATATATAAGGAGGGGATGTGATATATGACACAGGGTGTATAATATATAAGGAGGGGATGTGATATATGACACAGGGTGTATAATATATAAGGAGGGGATATGATATATGACACAGGGTATATGATATATAAGGAGGGGATGTGATATATGACACAGGGTGTATAATATATAAGGAGGGGATGTGATATATGACACAGGGTATATGATATAAAAGGAGGGGATGTGATATATGACACAGGGTGTAGGATATATAAGGAGGGGATATGATATATGACACAGGGTGTAGGATATATAAGGAGGGGATGTGATATATGACATAGGGTGTAGGATATATAAGGAGGGGATGTGATATATGACACAGGGTGTATAATATATAAGGAGGATGTGATATATGACACAGGGTGTATAATATATAAGGAGGGGATGTGATATATGAGACAGGGTATATAATATATAAGGAGGGGATGTGATATATGACAGGGTGTATAATATATAAGGAGGGGATGTGATATATGACACAGGGTGTATAATATATAAGGAGGGGATGTGATATATGACACAGGGTGTATAATATATAAGGAGGGGATGTGATATATGACACAGGGTGTATGATATATAAGGAGGGGATGTGATATATGACACAGGGTGTATAATATATAAGGAGGGGATGTGATATATGACACAGGGTGTATAATATATAAGGAGGGGATGTGATATATGACACAGGGTGTAGGATATATAAGGATGGGATGTGATATATGACACAGGGTGTATAATATATAAGGAGGGGATGTGATATATGACACAGGGTATATAATATATGAGGAGGGGATGTGATATATGACACAGGGTGTATAATATATAAGGAGGGGATGTGATATATGACACAGGGTGTATAATATATAAGGAGGGGATGTGATATATGACACAGGGTATAGGATATATAAGGAGGGGATGTGATATATGACACAGGGTGTATAATATATAAGGATGGGATGTGATATATGACACAGGGTGTAGGATATATAAGGATGGGATGTGATATATGACACAGGGTGTATAATATATAAGGAGGGGATGTGATATATGACACAGGGTATAGAATATATAAGGAGGGGATGTGATATATGACAGGGTGTAGGATATATAAGGAGAGGATGTGATATATGGCACAGGGTGTATAATATATAAGGAGGGGATGTGATATATGACACAGGGTGTATGATATATAAGGAGGGGATGTGATATATGACACAGGGTATAGAATATATAAGGAGGGGATGTGATATATGACACAGGGTGTAGGATATATAAGGAGAGGATGTGATATATGACACAGGGTGTATAATATATAAGGAGGGGATGTGATATATGACACAGGGTGTATGATATATAAGGAGGGGATGTGATATATGACACAGGGTGTATAATATATAAGGAGGGGATGTGATATATGACACAGGGTGTATAATATATAAGGAGGGGATGTGATATATGACACAGGGTGTATAATATATAAGGAGGGGATGTGATATATGACACAGGGTGTAGGATATATAAGGAGGGGGATGTGATACATGACACAGGGTGTATAATATATAAGGAGGGGATGTGATATATGACACAGGGTGTATGATATATAAGGAGGGGATGTGATATATGACACAGGGTGTATAATATATAAGGAGGGGATGTGATATATGACACAGGGTGTATAATATATAAGGAGGGGATGTGATATATGACACAGGGTGTATAATATATAAGGAGGGGATGTGATATATGACACAGGGTGTATGATATATAAGGAGGGGATGTGATATATGACACAGGGTGTATAATATATAAGGAGGGGATGTGATATATGACACAGGGTGTATAATATATAAGGAGGGGATGTGATATATGACACAGGGTGTATAATATATAAGGAGGGGATGTGATATATGACACAGGGTGTATAATATATAAGGAGGGGATGTGATATATGACACAGGGTGTATAATATATAAGGAGGGGATGTGATATATGACACAGGGTGTAGGATATATAAGGAGGGGGATGTGATATATGACACAGGGTGTAGGATATATAAGGAGGGGATGTGATACATGACACAGGGTGTATAATATATAAGGAGGGGATGTGATATATGACACAGGGTGTATAATATATAAGGAGGGGATGTGATATATGACACAGGGTGTAGGATATATAAGGGGGGGATGTGATATATGACAAAGGGTATATAATATATAAGGAGGGGGATGTGATATATGACACAGGGTGTATAATATATAAGGAGGGGATGTGATATATGACACGTATAGAATATATAAGGAGGGGGATGTGATATATGACACAGGGTGTATAATATATAAGGAGGGGATGTGATATATGACACAGGGTGTATGATATATAAGGAGGGGATGTGATATATGACACAGGGTGTATAATATATAAGGGGGGATGTGATATATGACACAGGGTGTATAATATATAAGGAGGGGATGTGATATATGACACAGGGTGTATAATATATAAGGAGGGGATGTGATATATGACACAGGGTGTATAATATATAAGGAGGGGATGTGATATATGACACAGGGTGTATAATATATAAGGAGGGGATGTGATATATGACACAGGGTGTAGGATATATAAGGAGGGGGATGTGATATATGACACAGGGTGTAGGATATATAAGGAGGGGATGTGATACATGACACAGGGTGTATCTATATATATAATTGCCTTATTCTGTCTGTCTGTCTGTCTGTCATGCTCCAAAATTGTGTCACGGTGACATTGTGTCACCGTGACATGTCCTTACGGTGACACAAAGCTGATTGGCCGCTGGGTTCGCCATGGCCCCGCCCCCCCACACGGATTGGCCTCTCGCCCCGGCTGCGCCCCCACACGGATTGGCCAGCCGCTCGCCCAGGCTCTGCCCCCTCCACAGATTGGCCTCTCGCCCCGGCACCCTGCAGGCATTGGCAACTCGCCCATGCCACGCCCCGCCCCCTCACGCAATAGACGTTAGCTCTCGCCCCCCCCCCCCCCCCCCGCATTGCCCGAACTGACACGGTCACGGAGCCACGAATCCCAGGTGAGTACTGTACCCCCCCCCCTTCCCCCCTCACCAACGGGAGCCCACATCAGCGTACGCCGCCGTATGCTGGTGCCACGCCACGCCCCGCCCCCCTCACGCAATAGACGTTAGCTCTCGCCCCCCCCCCCCCCCGCATTGCCCAAACTGACACGGTCACGGAGCCACGAATCCCAGGTGAGTACTGTACTCCCCCCCCTTTCCCCCCTCACCAACGGGAGCCCACATCAGCGTACGCCGCCGTATGCTGGTGTGGGCTCCCGTGCGAGCGGGGGACGTGTTGCGCTGGTAACCATGCTTGCATAGTTACCAGTAAATCAAGGTCCTGCAGCGGCGTGACTTCCACACGCACAAACATAACAGCACACACACACGCATCATCAGATCATCACTCACATCAGATCGCACTCACTCTCACAAACACCTCACACACACCTCACACACACCTCACACACACCTCACACACACCTCACACACACCTCACACACACCTCACACACACCTCACACACACCTCACACACACCTCACACACACCTCACACACACCTCACACACACCTCACACACACCTCACACACACCTCACACACACCTCACACACACCTCACACACACCTCACACACACCTCACACACACCTCACACACACACCTCACACACACCTCACACACACATCGCATCCACACACTCACAGCATCCGGCGATATCGCTTGCTTCTCGGCCTCGATACTGTGCTGTGAGCTTCCAGGACCTGCCGGAGGATCACATGGCCAGAAGCATGTGATATCTCCCGGATGTTGTGACTGTGAGCGCGTATGTGCGATATCGTCAGTGTCTGTGTGTGTGAGTGTATGCGATCGGGCGCCTACACAAACACTTGGTAACTACACACAACAACATTATATATATATATATACTAGAAGGTGGCCCGATTCTACGCATCGGGTATTCTAGAATTTACGTATTGTGTAGTTCATGTATGATTTTTGTTATATATATATAATGTTGTTGTGTGTAGTTACCAAGTGTTTGTGTAGGCGCTGTACATGTTCTGGGTGTTGTCTGGGTGTGACGGGGGGTGAGAGCGGTGTTGTATGTGTGTTGCGTGTGTTGCGTTGTTTGTGGAGCGCTGTGTGTCTGTAGCGTTGTGTGTGTGTTGCGCGGTTTGTGTGTGTGTGGTGTGTTTTGGGGGGAGGTATGTTTTGTGCAATGTGTGTGTTGTGCGGTATGTGCGTATATTTGTGTGTGCCGCGGTGTTTGTGTGTTGGTTGTTGTGTGTGTGCAGCGTTGTCTGTGTGTGTGGGTGTCTGTGTAGGGCAGTTGTTTGTGGTTCCCAGTGTGTGTGTGTGTGTGGTGTATGGTGTGTTGTGCAGTGCGCGCGCGCGCGTGTGTGTGTGTGTGTGTGTGTTGGGGGGAGGTGCGCACTCCCAAACGTGCTCCATCCCCCATGCAGCGCACTCCCCATCGTGCTCCATCCCCTATGCTGCGCACCCCCCATCGTGCTCCATCTCCCATGCTGCGCACTCCCAAACGTGCTCCATCCGCCATGCTGCGCACTCCCCATCGTGCTCCATCCCCCATGCAGCGCACTCCCCATCGTGCTCCATCCCCTATGCTGCGCACCCCCCATCGTGCTCCATCTCCCATGCTGCGCACTCCCAAACGTGCTCCATCCGCCATGCTGCGCACTCCCAAACGTGCTCCATCCCCCATGCAGCGCACTCCCCATCGTGCTCCATCCCCTATGCTGCGCACCCCCCATCGTGCTCCATCTCCCATGCTGCGCACTCCCAAACGTGCTCCATCCCCCATGCAGCGCACTCCCCATCGTGCTCCATCCCCCATGCAGCGCACTCCCCATCGTGCTCCATCCCCTATGCTGCGCACCCCCCATCGTGCTCCATCCCCTATGCTGCGCACCCCCCATCGTGCTCCATCTCCCATGCTGCGCACTCCCAAACGTGCTCCATCCGCCATGCTGCGCACTCCCAAACGTGCTCCATCCGCCATGCTGCGCACTCCCAAACGTGCTCTATCCGCCATACTCCGCACTCCCCATCGTGCTCCATCCCCCATGCAGCGCACTCCCTATCGTGCTCCATCCCCTATGCTGCGCACCCCCCATCGTGCTCCATCTCCCATGCTGCGCACTCCCAAACGTGCTCCACCCGCCATGCTGCGCACTCCCAAACGTGCTCCATCCCCCATGCTGTGAACTCCCCATCATGCTCCATCCCCGATGCTGCGCACCCCCCCATCATGCTCCATCCCCGATGCTGCGCACCCCCCCATCGTGCTCCATCCCCCATGCTGCACCAGCATCAGCCTCTCTGCCCCCAGCATCAGCTTCTCTGCCCCCAGCATCAGCTTCTCTGCCCCCAGCATCAGCTTCTCTGCCCCCAGCATCAGCCTCTCTCCTCCCAGCATCAGCCTCTCTCCTCCCAGCATCAGCCTCTCTCCTCCCAGCATCAGCCTCTCTCCTCCCAGCATCAGCCTCTCTCATCCTAGCATCAGCCTCTCTCCTCCCAGCATCAGCCTCTCTCTTCCCAGCCTTCCCCAGCATCAGCCTCTCTCCTCCCAGCCTCCCTCCTCCCACCCTCCCCCAGCATCAGCCTCCCTCTACCAGCCTCCCCCAGCATCAGCCTCTCTTCTCTCAGCCTACCTCTCCCAGCCTCCCTCAGCATCAGCCTCCCTCTCCCAGCCTCCCCAAGCATCAGCCTCCACCAGCATCAGACTCTCTCCTTCCAGCCTCCCCCAGCATCAGCCTCCGCCAGCATCAGCCTCTCTCCTTCCAGCCTCCTCCAGCATCAGCCTCCCTCTCCCAGCCTTCCCCAGGATCAGCCTCTCTCCTCCCAGCCTCCGTCCTCCCAGCCTTCCCCAGCATCAGCTTTCCCCTCCCAGCCTCCCTCAGCATCAGCCTTCCCCAGCATCAGCCTCTCTCCTCCCAGCCTCAGCCTCTCTCCTTCCAGCCTCCCCCAGCATCAGCCTCTCTCCTTCCAGCCTCCCTCAGCATCAGCCTCCCTTTCCCAGCCTTCCCCAGGATCAGCCTCTCTCCTCCCAGCCTCCTTCCTCCCAGCCTCCCCCTCCCAGCCTCCCTAAGCATCAGCCTTCCGCTCCCAGTCTCCCCCAGCATCAGCCTCCCCAAGCATCAGCCTCCACCAGCATCAGCCTCCACCAGCATCAGCCTCCACCAGCATCAGCCTCTCTCCTTCCAGCCTCCCCCATGATCAGCCTCTCTGCTCCCAGCCTCCTCCAGCACGCCGTGCTCCTCTGCCGACACTCACACACCCGATCGCATCCACTCACACACACCCGATCGCATACACTCACACACACCCGATCGCATACACTCACACACACAGACACTGACGATATCGCACATACGCGCTCACAGTCACAACATCCGGGAGATATCACATGCTTCTGGCCATGTGATCCTCCGGCAGGTCCTGGAAGCTCACAGCACAGTATCGAGGCCGAGAAGCAAGCGATATCGCCGGATGCTGTGAGTGTGTGGATGCGATGTGTGTGTGAGGTGTGTGTGAGGTGTTTGTGAGAGTGAGTGCGATCTGATGTGAGTGATGATCTGATGATGCGTGTGTGTGTGCTGTTATGTTTGTGCGTGTGGAAGTCACGCCGCTGCAGGACCTTGATTTACTGGTAACTATGCAAGCATGGTTACCAGCGCAACACGTCCCCCGCTCGCACGGGAGCCCACACCAGCATACGGCGGCGTACGCTGATGTGGGCTCCCGTTGGTGAGGGGGGAAAGGGGGGGGGAGTACAGTACTCACCTGGGATTCGTGGCTCCGTGACCGTGTCAGTTTGGGCAATGCGGGGGGGGGGGGGGCGAGAGCTAACGTCTATTGCGTGAGGGGGGCGGGGCGTGGCGTGGCACCAGCATACGGCGGCGTACGCTGATGTGGGCTCCCGTTGGTGAGGGGGGAAGGGGGGGAGTACAGTACTCACCTGGGATTCGTGGCTCCGTGACCGTGTCAGTTCGGGCAATGCGGGGGGGGGGGGGGCGAGAGCTAACGTCTATTGCGTGAGGGGGCGGGGCGTGGCGTGGGCGAGTTGCCAATGCCTGCAGGGTGCCGGGGCGAGAGGCCAATCTGTGGAGGGGGCAGAGCCTGGGCGAGCGGCTGGCCAATCCGTGTGGGGGCGCAGCCGGGGCGAGAGGCCAATCCGTGTGGGGGGGCGGGGCCATGGCGAACCCAGCGGCCAATCAGCTTTGTGTCACCGTAAGGACGTCACGGTGACACAATGTCACCGTGACACAATTTTGGAGCATGACAGACAGACAGACAGAATAAGGCAATCTATATATATAATTGCCTTATTCTGTCTGTCTGTCTATCTGTCTGTCTGTCATGCTCCGAAATTGTGTCCTTACGGTGACACAAAGCTGATTGGCCGCTGGGCTCGCCATGGCCCCGCCCCCCCACACGGATTGGCCTCTCGCCCCGGCTCTCTGCAGGCCCCGCCCCCCTCACGCAATGCACGCTCGCTCTGGCCCAACTGACACGGAGCCCCGATTCCCAGGTGAGTACACACACACATCAGATCACACTCACTCTCACACTCACTCTCACACACACCTCACACATCACAACATGCTGGGATATCGCTTGCTTCTACACCGGCTCCGTCAGGATCCCAGCAGCGCCACACATAACCTTGCGATGCTGGCATCTTGACGGAGGCCGTGAAAGCTGGTAACCATTATACACATCGGGTAACTAAGGTCCCTTAGTTACCCGATGTGTATCATAGTTACCAGTGTACACCGGCTCACACTCACTCTCACACACACCTCACACACACATCACATCGCATCCACACATCAAGGTCCTGCAGCAGCGGAAAATACAGACACATAACAGCACACACATAACAGCACACACACACAAATCAGATCACACTCACACACACACATCACATCGCATCCACATACTCACAACATCCTGGGATATCGCTTGCTTCTCGGCGGCGATACTGTGCTGTTGTGATCTTCCAGGACCTGCCGGAGGATCACATGGCCAGAAGCATGTGATATCCCCGGATGTTGTGAGTATAAGCGCGTATGTGCGATATCGTCAGTGTCTGTGTGTGTGAGTGTATGCGATCGGGTGTGTGTGAGTGGATGCGATCGGGTGTGTGTGAGTGGATGCGATCGGGTGTGTGTGAGTGGATGCGATCGGGTGTGTGTGAGTGGATGCGATCGGGTGTGTGTGAGTGGATGCGATCGGGTGTGTGTGAGTGGATGCGATCGGGTGTGTGTGAGTGGGTGCGATCGGGTGTGTGAGTGTCGGCAGAGGAGCACGGCGTGCTGGAGGAGGCTGGGAGCAGAGAGGCTGATCATGGGGAAGGCTGGGAGGAGAGAGGCTGATGCTGGGGGAGGCTGGGAGGGGGAGGCTGGGACGAGGGAGGCTGATGCTGGTGGAGGCTGATGCTTGGGGAGGCTGATGCTGGGGGAGGCTGGAAGGAGAGAGGCTAATGCTGGTGGAGGCTGATGCTTAGGGAGGCTGATGCTGGGGGAGACTGGGAGGGGAAGGCTGATGCTGAGGGAGGCTGGGAGGAAGGAGGCTGGGAGGAGAGAGGCTGATCCTGGGGAAGGCTGGGAATGGGAGGCTGATGCTGAGGGAGGCTGGAAGGAGAGAGGCTGATGCTGGGGGAGGCTGGAAGGAGAGAGGCTGATGCTGGTGGAGGCTGATGCTTGGGGAGGCTGATGCTGGGGGAGACTGGGAGCGGAAGGCTGATGCTGAGGGAGGCTGGGAGAGGGAGGCTGGGAGGAAGGAGGCTGGGAGGAGAGAGGCTGATCCTGGGGAAGGCTGGGAAGGGGAGGCTGATGCTGGAAGGAGAGAGGCTGGAAGGAGAGAGGCTGATGCTGGTGGAGGCTGATGCATGGGGAGGCTGATGCTGGGGGAGACTGGGAGCAGAAGGCTGATGCTGAGGGAGGCTGGGAGGAAGGAGGCTGGGAGGAAGGAGGCTGGGAGGAAGGAGGCTGGGAGGAGAGAGGCTGATCCTGGGGAAGGCTGGGAAGGGGAGGCTGATGCTGGGGGAGGCTGGAAGGAGAGAGGCTGGAAGGAGAGAGGCTGATGCTGGTGGAGGCTGATGCATGGGGAGGCTGATGCTGGGGGAGACTGGGAGCAGAAGGCTGATGCTGAGGGAGGCTGGGAGGAAGGAGGCTGGGAGGAAGGAGGCTGGGAGGAGAGAGGCTGATCCTGGGGAAGGCTGGGAAGGGGAGGCTGATGCTGAGGGAAGCTGGAAGGAGAGAGGCTGATGCTGGGGGAGGCTGGAAGGAGAGAGGCTGAGGCTGGGAGGAGAGAGGCTGATGCTGGGGAAGGCTGATGCTGAGGGAGGCTGGGAGGGCAAAGCTGATGCTGGGGAAGGCTGGGAGGATGGAGGCTGGGAGGAGAGAGGCTGATCCTGGGGAAGGCTGGGAGAGGGAGGCTGATGCTGGAGGAGGCTGGAAGGAGAGAGGCTGATGCTGGCGGAGGCTGATGCTGGGGAGGCTGGGAGAGGGAGGCTGATGCTGAGGGAGGCTGGGAGGAGGGAGGCTGGGAGAGGTAGGCTGAGAGAAGAGAGGCTGATGCACACACACACACACACACACACACGCGCGCGCACTGCACAACACAGCACACACACACACACACACTGGGAACCACAAACAACTGCCCTACACAGACACCCACACACACAGACAACGCTGCACACACACAACACCCAACACACAAACACCGCGGCACACACAAATATACGCACATACCGCACAACACACACATTGCACAAAACATACCTCCCCCCAAAACACACCACACACACACAAACCGCGCAACACACACACAACGCTACAGACACACAGCGCTCCACAAACAACGCAACACACGCAACACACATACAACACCGCTCTCACCCCCCGTCACACCCAGACAACACCCAGAACATGTACAGCGCCTACACAAACACTTGGTAACTACAGACAACAACATCTCTCTATATATATATATATATATAACAAAAATCATACATGAACTACACAATACGTAAATTTTAGAATACCCGATGCGTAGAATCGGGCCACCTTCTAGTAATATATAAGGAGGGGATGTGATATGACACAGGGTGTATAATATATAAGGAGGGGATGTGATATATGACACAGGGTGTATAATATATAAGGAGGGGATGTGATATATGACACAGGGTGTAGAATATATAAGGAGGGGGATGTGATATATGACACAGGGTATATAATATATAAGGAGGGGATGTGATATATGACACAGGGTATATAATATATAAGGAGGGGATGTGATATATGACACAGGGTGTATAATATATAAGGAGGGGATGTGATATATGACACAGGGTGTATAATATATAAGGAGGGGATGTGATATATGACACAGGGTGTATAATATATAAGGAGGGGATGTGATATATGACACAGGGTGTATAATATATAAGGAGGGGATGTGATATATGACACAGGGTGTATAATATATAAGGAGGGGGATGTGATATATGACACAGGGTGTATAATATATAAGGAGGGGATGTGATATATGACACAGGGTGTAGGATATATAAGGAGGGGATGTGATATATGACACAGGGTGTATAATATATAAGGATGGGATGTGATATATGACACAGGGTGTAGGATATATAAGGAGGGGATGTGATATATGACACAGGGTGTATAATATATAAGGAGGGGATGTGATATATGACACAGGGTATAGAATATATAAGGAGGGGATGTGATATATGACACAGGGTATAGAATATATAAGGAGGGGATGTGATATATGACACAGGGTGTATAATATATAAGGAGGGGATGTGATATATGACACAGGGTGTAGGATATATAAGGAGGGGATGTGATATATGACACAGGGTGTAGGATATATAAGGAGGGGATGTGATATATGACACAGGGTGTAGGATATATATGGACAGTGCTCCGTATACACATATATACAGTATATACACAGGGCAGGAGGTCGCCGCCTCCGGTGACTGCCCCTCAGCACCCCGCTCCCTCGCCGTAGCCCCCCGCTTCCCCTCTTACCGCCGCCCGGTGTCTCCGCCTCACACTGTAGAGACCGCTGCCTTGTAGGAGAACGCACCGCCGAGCTGCCAAATCTCGCGAGATTCCGCCGCGAACACGCCGGCCTCGGTCCCGCCCATCACCGTTCACGTCGCTCTGTCCCCCCTCACAGCTCCGCCCATCTCTGTGCTCGGCCCCGCGCTCTGTTCCCGCCCCGCCGCGTGCACGCGAGGCTTCAGAGATAACAAAGTGTCACCCAGACAGCGGAGCTCTACGAGCGCACAGCTCCCTCTGGCGGCCGCAGCCTGCGTTGTCTTGGTGATGGCGAACCTCTCCTGGTGTGCGCAGCGGCTATGTCGTAAAGAGAGCAAGATTCTGCTGTAATTGTAAATAGAAACTGTCCTCCTGATTTCTTCTAATGTGTGGAAAGCCTTGAGCAGGGGCACCAAAGAGGGGAACACCGAGAGCAGGGGCACCAATGAGGGGAATACCGAGAGCAGGGGCATCAAAGAGGGGAATACCGAGAGCAGGGGCACTAATGAGGGGGACACCTGGAGCAGGGGCATCAAAGAGGGGAATACCGAGAGCAGGGGCATCAAAGAGGGGAATACCGAGAGCAGGGGCACTAATGAGGGGGACACCTGGAGCAGGGTCATCAAAGAGGGGGATACCGAGAGCAGGGGCACTAATGAGGGGGACACCTGGAGCAGGGGCATCAAAGAGGGGAATACCGAGAGCAGGGGCACTAATGAGGGGGACACCTGGAGCAGGGGCACCAAAGAGGGGAACACCGAGAGCAGGGGCACCAATGAGGGGAATACCTGGGTCAGGGGCATCAAAGAGGGGAATACCGAGAGCAGGGGCACTAATGAGGGGGACACCTGGAGCAGGGGCATCAAAGAGGGGAATACCGAGAGTAGGGACAGCAAAGAGGGGGATACTGAGAGCAGGGGCATCAAAGAACGGAATACTGAGAACAGGGGTACTAATGAGGGGGACACCTGGAGCAGGGGCATCAAAGAACGGAATACCGAGAGCAGGGGCACCAAAGAGGGGAATACCGAGAGCAGGGGCATTAATGAGGGGGACACCTGGAGCAGGGGCACCAAATAGGGGAATACCGAGAGCATGGGCACTAATGAGGCGAATATCGAGAGCAGGGGCACTAATGAGAGGGACACCTAGAGCAGGGGCACTAATGAGTGGGACACCTAGAGCAGGGGACACTAATGAGGGAGACACTGAAAGCAGGGGCACTAGTGAGGAGGACACCTGAAACGGGAGCATTAATGGGACAAGTGGAGCAGGGCCTCCAAAGGGGAGGATACTGAGAGCAGGGGCACCAGTGAGGCGGAAACCTGGAACAGGTTCACTAATACAGAGGACATCTGCGGCACCAAAGTGGGTGATACGGGGAGCCGGGGCACTAAGAAGAGGGGTCACCCAGACCAGGGGCACTTAGGAGATGGGACACCCAGACCAGGGGCACTTAGGAGAGGGGATACCAGAGCAGGAGCACTAAAGAGAGGGAATTCCAGAGCAGGGGCACCAAAGAGGGGAATACCGAGAGCAGGGGCACTAATGAGGGGGACACCTGAAGCAGGGGTATCAAAGAGTGGAATACCGACAACAGGGGCACTAATCAAGGGGACACCTGGAGCAGGAGTACCAAAGAGGGGGATATTGAGAGCAGGGACAGTAGTGAGGGGGACACCTGGAACAGGGGCACAAATGAGGGGGGACATTTGGAGCAGAGGTACCAAAGAGGGGAATACCGAGATCAGGGGCACTAATGAGGGGGACACCTGGAGCAGGGGCACCAAAGGGGAATACCAAGAGCAGGGACACCAAAGAGGGGAATACCGAGAGCAGGGGCACTAATGAGGGGGACACCTGGAGCAGGGGCACCAAAGAGGGGAATTCCGAGAGCAGGGGCACTAATGAGGGGGACACCTGGAGCAGGGGCATAAAAGAGGGAAATACCGAGAGCATAGGCACTAATGAGGGGGACACCTGGAGCAGGGGCACCAAAGAGGGGAATACCAAGAGTAGGGGCACTAATGAGGGGAATACCGAGAGCAGGGGCACTAATGAGGGGAATACCGAGAGCAGGGACATCAAAGAGGGGAATACCGAGAGCAGGGGCACTAATGAGGGGAATACCGAGAGCAGGGACATCAAAGAGGGGAATACCGAGAGCAGGGGCACTAATGAGGGGGACACCTGGAGCAGGAGTATCAAAGAGGGGAATACCGAAAACAGGGGTACTAATCAAGGGGACACCTGGAGCAGGTGCACCAAAGAGGGGGATATTAAGAGCAGGGACAGTAGTGAGGGGGACACCTGGAACAGGGGCACAAATGAGGGGGGGGACACTTGGAGCAGAGGTACCAAAGAGGGGAATACCGAGATCAGGGGCACTAATGAGGGGGACACCTGGAGCAGGGGCACCAAAGGGGAATACCAAGAGCAGGGACACCAAAGAGGGGAATACCGAGAGCAGGGGCACTAATGAGGGGGACACCTGGAGCAGGGGCACCAAAGAGGGGAATTCTGAGAGCAGAGGCACTAATGAGGGGGACACCTGGAGCAGGGGCATAAAAGAGGGAAATACCGAGAGCATAGGCACTAATGAGGGGGACACCTGGAGCAGGGGCACCAAAGAGGGGAATACCAAGAGTAGGGGCACTAATGAGGGGAATACCGAGAGCAGGGGCACTAATGAGGGGAATACCGAGAGCAGGGGCACTAATGAGGGGGACACCTGGAGCAGGGGCATAAAAGAGGGAAATACCGAGAGCATAGGCACTAATGAGGAGGACACCTGGAGCAGGGGCACCAAAGAGGGGAATACCAAGAGTAGGGGCACTAATGAGGGGAATACCGAGAGCAGGGGCACTAATGAGGGGAATACCGAGAGCAGGGGCACTAATGAGGGGAATACCGAGAGCAGGGGCACCAAAGAGGGGAATACCGAGAGCAGGGGCACTAATGAGGGGGACACCTGGAGCAGGGGCATCAAAGAGGGGAATACCGAGAGTAGGGACAGCAAAGAGGGGGATACTGAGAGCAGGGGCATCAAAGAACGGAATACTGAGAACAGGGGTACTAATGAGGGGGACACCTGGAGCAGGGGCATCAAAGAACGGAATACCGAGAGCAGGGGCACCAAAGAGGGGAATACCGAGAGCAGGGGCATTAATGAGGGGGACACCTGGAGCAGGGGCACCAAATAGGGGAATACCGAGAGCATGGGCACTAATGAGGGGGACAATTGGAGCAGAGGCATCAAAGAGGGGAATACCGAGAGCAGGGGCACTAAGGGGAATACCGAGAGCAGGGGCACTAATGAGGGAGACACTGAAAGCAGGGGCACTAGTGAGGAGGACACCTGAAACAGGAGCATTAATGGGACAAGTGGAGCAGAGGCTCCAAAGGGGAGGATACTGAGAGCAGGGGCACCAGTGAGGCGGAAACCTGGAACAGGTTCACTAATACAGAGGACATCTGCGGCACCAAAGTGGGTGATACGGGGAGCCGGGGCACTAAGAAGAGGGGACACCCAGACCAGGGGCACTT
The DNA here is from genome assembly GCF_048569485.1 of Anomaloglossus baeobatrachus. Lineage (NCBI taxonomy): Eukaryota > Metazoa > Chordata > Amphibia > Anura > Aromobatidae > Anomaloglossus > Anomaloglossus baeobatrachus. The sequence continues at coordinate 675,740,344 of NC_134355.1, forward strand.
AGGAGAGGGGATACCAGAGCAGGAGCACTAAAGAGAGGGGATACCAGAGCAGGGGCACCAAAGAGGGGAATACCGAGTGCAGGGGCACTAATGAGGGGGACACCTGGAGCAGGGGTATCAAAGAGTGGAATACCGAGAACAGGGGCACTAATCAAGGGGACACCTGGAGCAGGAGTACCAAAGAGGGGGATATTGAGAGCAGGGACAGTAGTGAGGGGGACACCTGGAACAGGGGCACAAATGAGGGGGGACATTTGGAGCAGAGGTACCAAAGAGGGGAATACCGAGATCAGGGGCACTAATGAGGGGGACACCTGGAGCAGGGGCACCAAAGGGGAATACCAAGAGCAGGGACACCAAAGAGGGGAATACCGAGAGCAGGGGCACCAAAGAGGGGAATTCCGAGAGCAGGGGCACTAATGAGGGGGACACCTGGAGCAGGGGCATAAAAGAGGGAAATACCGAGAGCATAGGCACTAATGAGGGGGACAACTGGAGCAGGGGCACTAAAGAGGGGAATACCAAGAGTAGGGGCACTAATGAGGGGAATACCGAGAGCAGGGACATCAAAGAGGGGAATACCGAGAGCAGGGGCACTAATGAGGGGGACACCTGGAGCAGGAGTATCAAAGAGGGGAATACCGAAAACAGGGGTACTAATCAAGGGGACACCTGGAGCAGGTGCACGAAAGAGGGGGATATTGAGAGCAGGGACAGTAGTGAGGGGGACACCTGGAACAGGGGCACAAATGAGGGAGGACACTTGGAGCAGAGGTACCAAAGAGGGGAATACCGAGATCAGGGGCACTAATGAGGGGGACACCTGGAGCAGGGGCACCAAAGGGGAATACCAAGAGCAGGGACACCAAAGAGGCGAATACCGAGAGCAGGGGCACTAATGAGGGGGACACCTGGAGCAGGGGCACCAAAGAGGGGAATTCCGAGAGCAGAGGCACTAATGAGGGGGACACCTGGAGCAGGGGCATAAAAGAGGGAAATACCGAGAGCATAGGCACTAATGAGGGGGACACCTGGAGCAGGGGCACCAAAGAGGGGAATACCAAGAGTAGGGGCACTAATGAGGGGAATACCGAGAGCAGGGGCACTAATGAGGGGAATACTGAGAGCAGGGGCACTAATGAGGGGAATACCGAGAGCAGGGGCACTAATGAGTGGGACACCTAGAGCAGGGGACACTAATGAGGGAGACACTGAAAGCAGGGGCACTAGTGAGGAGGACACCTGAAACAGGAGCATTAATGGGACAAGTGGAGCAGGGGCTCCAAAGGGGAGGATACTGAGAGCAGGGGCACCAGTGAGGCGGAAACCTGGAACAGGTTCACTAATACAGAGGACATCTGCGGCACCAAAGTGGGTGATACGGGGAGCCGGGGCACTAAGAAGAGGGGACACCCAGAGCAGGAGCACTTAGGAGAGGGGATACCAGAGCAGGGGCAATAAGGAAAAGTATGGGCACCTGGAGTATGGGCACTAAAGAGAGCGGGCACCTGGAGTATGGGCACTAAAGAGAGTGGACACCCGGAGCAGGGGCACTAAAGAGAGTGGACACCCAGAGCAGGGGCACTTAGGAGATGGGACACCCAGAGCAGGGGCACTAAGGAAAGGGGACACCTGGAGCAGGGGATACTGGGAGCAGGGGCACGAAGAAGAGGGGACACCCAGAGCAGGGGCACTTAGAAGATGGGACACCCGGAGCAGGAGCACTAAGGAGAGGGGACACCAGAGCAGGAACACTAAGGAAAACTATGGGCACCTGGAATATGGGCACTAAAGAGAGGGGACACCCGGAGCAGGGGCACTAAAGAGAGGGGACACCCAGAGGAGGGGCACTTAGGAGATGGACACCCAGGGCAGGGGCACTAAGGAGAGGGGACACCAGAGCAGGGGCACTAAGGGAAAGTATGGGCACCTGGAGTATGGGCACTAAAGAGATGGGACACCTGGAGCAGGCCACTAAGGAGAGGGGACACCCAAAGGAGGGGCACTAAGGTGGGGGGACACCAGAGCAGGGGCACTAAGGAGAAGGGACACCTGGAGTAGGGCACTAAAGAGAGGGGACACCCAGAGCAGGGACACTTAGGATTTGGGACACCTGGAGCAAGGGCAGTAAGGAGAGGCGACACCCACAGCAGGGCACTAAGACGAAGGACTTTGGAGCAAGGACACTAAGGAGAGAAGACACGGGGAGCAGGGGCATTAAGATGAGGGACTAAGTAGGGGACACACCTGGAGCAGGGGGACTAGGCAGAGGGGACACCCAGAGCAGGATCACTAAGAAGAGGGACTTTTGGAGCAGAGACACTAAGGAGGGAAGACACCTGGATCAGGGGTACTAAGAAGAGGTACTATAGGAAAAGGGGCACTAAGGAGAGGAAACACCCGGAGCAAGGGCACTAAGGAGGGAAGACAGCCGCAGCAGGGGCACTAAGGAGAGGGACTTTTGGAGCAGGGCTTGGTGCGTTGTGTATGGTATTTTATTATTTTATGCAGGAGAGAAGCGGTCTTCAGACAGTATTGGCCCTGAATGAAGAGATTATTTTTCAATGCCCATAAGCTTTCCAGATTGTGATGTTATCGTTATAGCGGGCGTGGATGTTCGTCCCCTGAATCTCCGCTCGTGGGTTATGTCGCCCTTGTTATCTGCTCGATCACCGCTTATCTCAGACCTCGGTTTCAGGAAAGGATGGAAGTTCTTGTTCCACAGCACAGCTTCTAGCTTCCCAGTTGCAGAAGAAAGTTCACAGAGCAGATTATATTGGATAACAAACGCTTTACTCCTAGGAGAACATGAGGTAATGATAAGCACAGTCATACAGCATTATATCAGGAAGAGACAGTGAAACCAAAAAGAAAACAAAAGACTTTTTACAGTACTGTTAGATCAGCATAAAGTCCTCCTTCACACAAACAAAGAAGTCCTTTAACTGTTGCATATACTAACACCCTTTCTCAACAGTAAGGACTTATTCAGTTAAGCCTAATTTCTTCATTAGTCTCTGATGTCTTTCACATTCAATGCCTTTGTGAAAATATCTGATGTCATATCTTCAGTTGGACAATATTCTAATTTCAGGATCCCTTGTTCCTAGTGAAAGGATACTTCACATCAATGTGCTTGGTTCAATATTTTCCATCTGAGCAAGAACAAGACATCCTTGATTGTCCTCATTTATTTTTGTTGGTTCCAACTATGGTTGTCCTAGGTCTTTTAGCAATGGTCTTAACCATAGAACTTCTTGACTCGCATGTGCTGCTGCAACATATTCTGCTTCTGTTGATGACAACGTTACTAGAGATTGCTTTTTACTAGTCCAACTAATTGGTCCGCCTGAGAGAAAAAAAATATGGCCACTGGTAGATTTCCTGTCAGTTGGATCTCCAGCCCAGTCTGCATCAACATATCCAGTTTAAAGTGCATTTATCACTTGTAGGTAGTTTCAGTTTAATGTTGCTAGTTCCTTTCAAATAACATATTACTCTTTTATTTGGCTTTGACACTTTTCTACTCAGAATTCCTTCTGCTGCTGCGATGTCCGGCCTTGTAACAGTCGCTAGATAACAGCAATGGGAAAATTACTGTCTGTACTCTTCATTATTTGGTAACACATTTTGCTCGCTATTCATCTCTTTAAGATAATTGGTTTCCATTGGAGACTTTACTGTTTTTGCATCCTTCAATCCAAATGCTTCGATTATGTCTTGAATCATGTGATTTTGATTAAGTAGAACACTTCCATCTTCTCTTTCTATCTGTATTCCTAGGTACAGTTTACATGTCCCAAGTCTTTGATCTCGAAATGTTGATTCAGAATTCTTAGTATGTTCTCTTTATCCCTTTCTTTTTCAAAACAAACTAAAATATCATCAACATATATGAGTACATAGATCAATCTGTCCATCAGTCTTTTTGTGTATAGGCAAGGATCAGCTTTGCTTCTTTGAAATTTTTCATTTGTGAGCACTTCTGTGATTTTATCATTCCACGCTTTAGCAGCTTGTTTTAAACCGTATATACCGTATTTTTCGGATTATAAGACACACTTTTCCTCCCAAAACTTTGGGCGGAAAATGAGGGGTGCATCTTAAAATCCGAATGTAACTTACCGGGGGGTTGTGCAGAGGGGTCAAAGAAGGCAGGGAGATGCTCCGAGCAATGAACTCTGCTGCCGGCGCTGCTGGTCTGTGCGACGCTGTTCTGTTCATCGGGCAGCGCCGCTCTGTTCTGTTCGGCTGCTCTGTGCACGATTGCTCCGTTTTGCTGGGCTACTTCGTTCTGCTCGGTACCTCTGTTCTGCTCGGCGCTCGACTGCTCTGTTTTGCTCAGCTGCTCTATTCTGCTCGGCGCTCGACTGCTCCATCACCAGCCCCGCACAGAGCAGAGTGGCGTCCCCGGCCCCGCACAATGCAGAGTGGCGTCCCCGGCCCCGCACAGAGCAGAGTGGCGTCCCCGGCCCCGCACAGAGCAGAGTGGCGTCCCCGGCCCCGCACAGAGCAGAGTGGCGTCCCCGGCCCCGCACAGAGCAGAGTGGCGTCCCCGGCCCCGCACAGAGCAGAGTGGCGTCCCCGGCCCCGCACAGAGCAGAGTGGCGTCCCCGGCCCCGCACAGAGCAGAGTGGCGTCCCCGGCCCCGCACAGAGCAGAGTGGCGTCCCCGGCCCCGCACAGAGCAGAGTGGCGTCCCCGGCCCCGCACAGAGCAGAGTGGCGTCCCCGGCCCCGCACAGAGCAGAGTGGCGTCCCCGGCCCCGCACAGAGCAGAGTGGCGTCCCCGGCCCCGCACAGAGCAGAGTGGCGTCCCCGGCCCCGCACAGAGCAGAGTGGCGTCCCCGGCCCCGCACAGAGCAGAGTGGCGTCCCCGGCCCCGCACAGAGCAGCACCCGCAGTGAGTATCTGGTCCCCCCTGTATACTACTTGCAGTACTCCAGTAGCGCCCCTGCCTCCTGTGACTCCCGCTCCACTGCTGCCCTCTCTCCCTGGTAAGACACCACCAGATTATAAAACGGACCTCATATTTTTTTTTTACCTTTTTTTTCCCTCCAAATTTGGGGTGCGTCTTATAATCCGATGCGTCTTATAAAACGAAAAATACGGTACTTTTCTGTAGTTTACAAACCATGTTCGGGTTACTTTTATCTTGGAATCCTAGAAGTTGTTCCATGTAAATATCCTCTGTTAAATCTCCATTCAAAAATGCTGTTTTTACGTCCATATGCTTCAACTCCATTTGTTTCATTGCTGCAACTGCAAACAAAGTTCTTATTGTAGTATGTTTGACAACTGGAGCAAATGTTTCATCATAGCCTTCTCCATATTTTTGAGAATAACCTTTAGCTACGAGTCTTGCTCGGTATTGTTCAGCTGTGCCATTTGTTTGGTATTTTACTTTAAAAACCCATTGACATACTATAGCTTTTCTTCCTTCTGGTAATTCTGTCAGTGTCCATGTCTTTGAGTCATGCATGGATTTTATTTCTGTTTCTGTTGCCTTTATCCATTTATTAGCTTCTTCTTCATGAAGTCGAGATATGTCTTCCCAAGAGGTAGGTTCATAAATATTGCTTCTACTTGGCTTGTATGAAAGACGTATTGTTGGTTTTTCTTTGTTTTCTCTTATTGAACGTCTTGGTTCTGTGTCTGTTTGTAGTTGTATCTCTTCATTTTCAGTATTCTGTTTTTCATCAGATGTTCTTTCAGTTATATCTCTGCTGTTTTTCTCATTTGTTGTTTCTAGTGAAATCATAGTGTCTTCATTTAGATACTTTGTCAATTCTGTCTTTTGTAGCTCCATTATACTTTCAGGATGTCTGTGTCCTAGACGTCTATGCCACATGTGAATACAATTCTTGTGATCATCTTTACACAACTTCATCTGTTCCTTTAATGTGTCTAGGTGATATAATTGTTCATCTGCCTTGACATTGGTTATTATCTTATTTCCCGCTAGGATTATACATTCATCATCTTTAGCTGTTAGACATTTTACAGATCACAATCCTCCTTCTAATCCCAGAACATATAACTGTCATGATCCAGGCCGGCTTTTCCCTGCTGCTAGTTACACCCAGCTGTGGCCTGGTCATGTCAGGGGTTAACTTCCCTTGCCTCGTTCTGGATCCCAGGACGCTATATATTGCCTCTCTACCTATGGCTCAGTGCCAGTGATATGTCTGCCTTGCAGCGTGTATACTGGCTCTGGTGAGTGTTCCCGATCTGTTCTCCCTCCCGGCAACTGTGTCGTGACTGCGACTTCCCTCTCCTGTCTGTTGTTTGTGTTCCCCTCTGCATACCTGATCTCCCGACTTCCGACTCGGTTCTGTTTTCTGACTTTGATATTGATCCTCCCTTTGCAGTGACTCGACTTTCCTGGCTGGACCCTGACTGTTTGACTACTCTTTTTGCTCCCCTGCCTGTTAACATTGCTGAAGTTACTCTGCTGTATATCAGCTGTCTTTCCATTACAGTGTTTCTTTGTTTCTCCTTCACTACTCTGCTGCCACCTAGTGGGGATTACGCTGTACTGCGTCTTACTTAGCCTTTGTACAGCGTGACAATAACCCATCCTGTACAAGTATTTTTTAATCATGCCCAAAATTATTAGAACAGTTTTGCATTCCTTGTCCAATACCTTCCGCAGTTATTTTGCTCCCATCTGCAAGATAAATGGCTTCCTTCTTATTTAAATCAAGGTCAGTAAAGAAACTCTCATTACTTGTCATATGACTTGTTGCTCAATAAACCAACCTGATGATGATTTCTTATCAGTTACTTTAAATATGCCATTCCAATTATTTACACATGAATCAGAAATTGTGTTTTTCCCCTTCTGTGTATTCTTTTTATGGTGTAATTTCTGTTGTTCTGCTTTCCATATAGCACAGTCTTTCTTTAAATGTCCCTTTTTCTTACATCTGAAACATTCTCTTGTCTCTTTATTATAGGGTATCTTTGATTCTGTAGCTTTCAGAGCATTTCCACCATCTTTTTCAGTAGAATCATTTGCTTGCTCTTTCCTTCTTTGATATTAATCTATCATTCTGGTCTTCACAAACTCTAATGTGATGTCTGTTTCATGTCTTCTCTCTGGTGCATTTATTAAAGCAGTGTATGAATCCAATAAACTGCACAATAATATTGCTGCTATGTGGCTATCCTTAATATATTCACAAATTGATCTTAGCTGTGATATCACTTCCATCATGGAGAATATATACTTCTGCATGTCACTGTCTGCACTCAGTCTCATGCTGTAAAGCTTTCTTAGCAGAAATAACTTGTGATTTAAGCTGGGTCTTTCATGTAGCTTTCTTAATGCCTCCCACATTCCCTGTGCTGTATTCTCATTCCTTATGTGGATTAATTGAGAATCATCCACTAATAGGCTGATAGTAGCTCTTGCTGGTCTAGCTTTCTTATTCCATGTCTGATTATTATCATTGGGTCTATCTGTAGTGATTACTTCCCATAAATCATCTTTAGACAATAAAATCTCCACTTTGAACTTCCATAACTGATAGTTCTCATTATTCAGCTTAGCTACTGTGAGTTTTAGCTCTGTGCTACTCATCATTAACTTGTCTTACTTGTTTGGAAAGAATTGTTCTGAAGAATTCTTCTGCATCCACCAGGGTCTTGCTGAGCTTTCTGGTGTCCTGGGGGTCTGGGATCTTTGGTTTCTGGGATCTTTGGTGTCTGGGATCTTTGGTGTCTGGGATCTTTGGTGTCTGGGATCTACGGTGTCTGGGATCTTTGGTGTCTGGGATTTTTGGTGTCTGGGATTTTTGGTGTCTGGGATCTTTGGTGTCTGGGATCTTTGGTGTCTGGGATCTTTGGTGTCTGGGATCTTTGGTGTCTGGGATCTTTGGTGTCTGGGATCTTTGGTGTCTGGGATCTTTGGTGTCTGGGATCTTTGGTGTCTGGGATCTTTGGTGTCTGGGATCTTTGGTGTCTGGGATCTTTGGTGTCTGGGATCTTTGGTGTCTGGGATCTTTGGTGTCTGGGATCTTTGGTGTCTGGGATCTTTGGTGTCTGGGATCTTTGGTGTCTGGGATCTTTGGTGTCTGGGATCTTTGGTGTCTGGGATCTTTGGTGTCTGGGATCTTTGGTGTCTGGGATCTTTGGTGTCTGGGATCTTTGGTGTCTGGGATCTTTGGTGTCTGGGATCTTTGGTGTCTGGGATCTTTGGTGTCTGGGATCTTTGGTGTCTGGGATCTTCGGTGTCTGGGATCTTTGGTGTCTGGGATCTTTGGTGTCTGGGATCTTTGGTGTCTGGGATCTTTGGTGTCTGGGATCTTTGGTGTCTGGGATCTTTGGTGTCTGGGATCTTTGGTGTCTGGGATCTTTGGTGTCTGGGATCTTTGGTGTCTGGGATCTTTGGTGTCTGGGATCTTTGGTGTCTGGGATCTTTGGTGTCTGGGATCTTTGGTGTCTGGGATCTTTGGTGTCTGGGATCTTTGGTGTCTGGGATCTTTGGTGTCTGGGATCTTTGGTGTCTGGGATCTTTGGTGTCTGGGATCTTTGGTGTCTGGGATCTTCGGTGTCTGGGATCTTTGGTGTCTGGGATCTTTGGTGTCTGGGATCTTCGGTGTCTGGGATCTTTGGTGTCTGGGATCTTCGGTGTCTGGGATCTTCGGTGTCTGGGATCTTTGGTGTCTGGGATCTTTGTGTGCCTGGGCCCATAACCTGTTGCACAGCACAGCTTCTATCTTCTCAGTTGGAGAAGAAAGTTCACAGAGCAGATTACATCGGATAACAAACTCTTTACTCCTTTGAGAACATGAGGTAATGGTAAACACAGTCATACAGCATTGTATCAGGAAGAGAAAGTGAAACCAAGAAGAGAACAAAAGACTTTTTACAGTACAGCGAGTAAGGAAACAAGATCGCCATCTACTGTTAGATCAGCATAAAGTCCTCCTTCACACAAAAAACGAAGTCCTTCAACTGTTGCATATACCAACAGTTCTCAGGGACCTTTCATTTCCATTCCACTGGAATGCGGAAAAGCGAAAACTTTATTTTTAGTCTTTTTAAAAAATGTGGAGTCTGTAACCAAAGTAGCTTTCTTGCATGGGGCTGCATGTGACCGCTGCGGCCCATAATCCACTGCTGATTGACTGCAGGCATCATGTACCACATTTGGCTCGGTTAAAGTGGTGTAACTTGAACCTTGTGGGCCTTGATGCAAATATTCCAATACAACTCCTAACTATCATAGGCATTTAATAGTCTTGGTCTTTTTAAATGGTCCAAAGGGAGTTTTTGGACCCAAAATGCTAAACGAGTAGTCTGGAGGTGGCACGGTCACCAGCACCGATGACAACGGGGCTCCTCTAGATGACAATGATTTTTATTTTAAGGACATCAAGAAAGTTTAAAGTGGTACTCCGGTCATATGACGTTGTTGACCTCTACCTAAATAGGTCACCAGTATCAGACCGATAGGAACCCAGCACCCCAACCCATCGGACTGATAGGGACCTGGCACCCCAACCCATCGAACCGATAGGAACCCGGCACCCCAACCCATCGAAGCGATAGGAACCCGGCACCCCAACCCATCGGACTGATAGGGACCTGGCACCCCAACCCATCGGACCGATAGGGACCCAGCACCCCAACCCATCGGACCGATAGGGACCCAGCACCCCAACCCATCGGACCGATAGGGACCCAGCACCCCAACCCATCGGATCGATAGGGACCCGACATCCCAACCCATTGGACCGATAGGGACCCGGCACCCCAACCCATCGGACTGATAGGGACCCAGCACCCCAACCCATCAAACCGATAGGGACCTGGCACCCCAACCCATCGAACCGATAGGGACCCGGCACCCCAACCCATCTGCACTGCAGTTAGCTCTGGCAGCGGCTGGGTATAAACATTGGGCAGAGCTGCACAGCTCCATCTAATGTGTAGCAGCCACTGCCGGGTGCTGAAGAACAGGCCGATTCTCTATAAGTGCTTTATGTATAATGACCAGAAAATCAACTTATTTATTTTACTAAAATGATAAATAAGATTCATAGAACGTAAACAATAGTTCAATAATTCAAAACTTTCCTAAATTTCTATGAAACAAAATACACAAGAAGCTGCATTTAACCAATAATTCAATATTTTATTGATATCTGAACTCTATTCTGCTGGTGCAGTCACTGTGTACATTACATTACTGATCCTGAGTTACCTCCTGTATTATACTCCAGAGCTGCACTCACTATTCTGCTGGTGCAGTCACTGTGTACATACATTACATTACTGATCCTGAGTTACCTCCTGTATTATACTCCAGAGCTGCACTCACTATTCTGCTGGTGCAGTCACTGTGTACATACATTACTGATCCTGAGTTACCTCCTGTATTATACTCCAGAGCTGCACTCACTATTCTGCTGGTGCAGTCACTGTGTACATTACATTACTGATCCTGAGTTACCTCCTGTATTATACTCCAGAGCTGCACTCACTATTCTGCTGGTGCAGTCACTGTGTACATACATTACATTACTGATCCTGAGTTACCTCCTGTATTATACTCCAGAGCTGCACTCACTATTCTGCTGGTGCAGTCACTGTGTACATACATTACATTACTGATCCTGAGTTACCTCCTGTATTATACTCCAGAGCTGCACTCACTATTCTGCTGGTGCAGTCACTGTGTACATTACATTACTGATCCTGAGTTACCTCCTGTATTATACTCCAGAGCTGCACTCACTATTCTGCTGGTGCAGTCACTGTGTACATACATTACATTACTGATCCTGAGTTACATCCTGTATTATACTCCAGAGCTGCACTCACTATTCTGCTGGTGCAGTCACTGTGTACATACATTACATTACTGATCCTGAGTTACCTCCTGTATTATACTCCAGAGCTGCACTCACTATTCTGCTGCTGCAGTCTCTGTGTACATACATTACATTACTGATCCTGAGTTACATCCTGTATTATACTGCAGAGCTGCACTCACTATTCTGCTGGTGCAGTCAGTGTGTGCATACATTACCTATCCTGACCCCACCATCCCCGTGTTCTGGCAGCTTTCCTCCTGACATATGTGCTGTGCTCGGGGACATCTGGGGGGGGTCAGATATTGTGTATTTCTGCGGCGTTCTTCCGGTGGTGCCGCTCTCGGAGTTGTACCGGCTGTATACATACCCTGCGTCATCCCGTCTCTGTTTCTTTGGCAACCTCTCATGTTGTCTCTTGTTAAATACCAGAAAGGTCAGCGGTGGCAGCAGATCCGTGTATTTCATTCTGCGGTAGACGCACCCCCCAGTATCTGCGATCCGAAACGCCAATTCCCTGTAAATGGTACTACTACTCGGGAGGAGGGGACGATCCGCGTGTGCACAGTGTCACTTATCACACTCCGTGACGGAATTGGGAGAATAAAGCCCAACATTAACCCTCTGGTGCTGGGAGCGGTAGTGTGCCTAAGCTTTGCTGGACAGGTCGTTAGGTCACCCCTGTGTTCTTCTTATTATCGCAACATTCCGTAAACAATCAGTATTTCCAAAATTCTGCCTTTGCCGCCTCTGGATATTGGCTTCTGGACATATCCTGACTGATGTAGATGTAGAAACTTGGCACTCAAGATCAATGTGAATAATGGTCTTTTATTGAGAAGAACTTGAAGGACCAGCACAAGCACAGACGTTTCGGTCAAAGACCTTCATCAGTGTGCGTGCAGAGGGTCCTCAGAAGGTATAGCAACTGGCGTAGTCAGGTATGGCGTGGCGTCCACCGCTGTCTATTTGGCAATACAACTTGGACACCGCGTCATACCTGACTACGCCAGTTGCCAAGTTGCTATACCTTCTGAGGACACTCTGCACGTACACTGATGAAGGTCTTTCACCGAAACGTCTGTGCTTGTGCTGGTCCTACAAGTTCTTCTCAATAAAAGACCACTATTCACATTTCTCTTGAGTGCCAAGTTTCTACATCTACTTGAGACGGTTTTGGACCCTACTTGAGCACCCCCCAGAAGTGCCGTGTGTATCAAATCACTAAGGTCCTGACTGATGACCCATTCTTGTCTCATCAGAGCTTGGAGTTTATCCCAATTTCTGGGTTGTTGATTGTCCTCCACTCTTTGAGGATTGTCCACAGGTTCTTTGTGGGACTGAGATCTGGCCATGGACCCAAAATGTCCGTGTTTTGCTCCCCGAGCTTCTTGGTTATCCCTTTTGCCTTGTGACCTGGTCTCCACCATATTGGTTATTGTCCTGGATGATGGGAGAGGTCGCTCTTGGAGGAGGTGTAGATCCTGTTCCTTATTCATGGCCTTCCTTATTCATGGCCGTAGTTTTATGAGGGATCGGTCCTGTCAAATCTGTTTATAGGTTGAACTTCATGAACTTAAGTCTATCTTAACCCTGAAAACTATGAAATTGTGGGTGATCCCCCTCCATGGATGAGAAGTGTCGCGGGCGGAGGGGCCGCGCTCGCTACGATCGGGTCCGGGGCTGCTGCTGCTCGGTGGCTCGAGCGGTGGGCCGGACCCGGGGACTCGAGCAGCGCTCCTCGCCCCCGAGTGAAAAGGGGTGTTGGGTGGTTTTTGGGAGATAGTTCGTGACGCCACCCACGGGTCGTGGTGATAGTGGGCACCACCGCTGCTTGTGACGGGATTCCCGGGAACAATGGCGGGTAGCAGCTAGGTGTTGGTTCCCCCTCCGTGGGTAGGGGTTGGTGATCCCGGGGCCCGGTAGTGGACAGGGAAGCAGTAAGGCCAGGGTGCAGGGTTGCAGGGCAGCGCGGCGCGGTGCCGGATGGCGCTGTTGTACTCACTCAGGCACAGATTCACAGAGTCTCTGGTAAACCAAACGGCTGGATGGACGGGTCCCGCAGCCGGCTGCAGTGTCTTTGCTCTCCCCGGACAGGTTGATGGTGGCTGTCTTTCCCTGCACCATTGTAGAATGTATTGACGCCGATGGTTTCCCACTGGTAGTTCGCTCCCCGGCGTGTAGGTACCGAAGGAGCCTGTTTTGCCCGCAGGCGCTGACCCTTGGATCTCTAGCCTATAGCGGTGGCTTTTTATCCTCACTGTGTGGACTGTTGCCTTCTGTCGCGTCTTGGGTGCAAGGGAACCCCTGGGGTTCCGGTCACTCTCGGATTTGACCGTTGTCGGCGGCTCCTAGCCTGGTCGGGGTCTGATGGCCCTGCCTTTGTGCTTGGTACAGATCTGCTCCCCGGCTCGGTACCGGCAGGCCACCGCCCGTCCCCGGTCCTACGGTTCCGCTGACCTGCGCCAACTCCTGCAGACGGCCACCACCGTCTGCCGACCTTGCTGTACGTGCCTGGGCTCCTACCCAGACACCAACAGTTTCTCTGCTGTCACTCTCAACTCCAAGACTGTCTGCTTTTTCCCGCCTCCAGGCCTGTGAACTCCTCGGTGGGTGGGGCCAACCGCCTGGCGACGGCAACAAGGATTTTGTTTGACTCTTGTTGACTAATCAGGGGAGGGGGTATGTGTGATATTGTGTTTGTGACTACCTGGCTAGTCCAGGGCGTCACATTTCCCCTTGGTGAAATGCAGACCGTCCGTGGGCTGCCCGTCCATCACCGGTTTTATTTCTGAAAAATCTAAATTAACATGAGGAAAACATATAACATTAAGCATACTTTTAATTCTTCCCTTACGGGAGGCTTTTCTCTTAAATGTTACTAACGGTACAAAACATTTTTATTAACAACGGACGGGTCCATGTTCCTCCGCTCCCCCACCCAAGCAACCTACACCTTGATGCTGCCCCTAAGAAACGGGCAGCACCCCTTTACCCCAGTCAGTGCGGGTCGTTCACAGGCAACGCCTACAGGCCGGTCCTCTAGGGCGGACGGGTTGATCTCCGCTACCGGTGTTGGGGGCAGCGGATCTAGTGGCGGGGCAGCAACAACCGATGCGGATGGCAGGGGAGGCAGCAGGGTAATCGGACGCAGACCGGGCCCCTCAGCCGCAGCGACCGGTCCTTCAAGGACACAGGGGCATGGGTCACTTACCCGCTCCTCCAGCACTGTCTCCACCTCGCGTCTCTGCACGGCCGCCGTTACTTCCTCCATTTCGGCACCCATCGCTCCATTAAAAATCGGACTTGGGCCTGCAGGCAGCAGCACATCTGCGCGGTCCGGGCCTCCACCCACGCCGCTGTTCCTGGCGTGGGCTCTGGGATCTCAGAATTGCCGGACGGGACGGACATACTGGCGCGTGTGCTTCCAGGAACCGGATGTGAAGCAGAGTCCTGGCGTCCCTCCTCTTTATCCCTTCGGTTACATCAGGCGCGCCCTCACCCGTCCCCCCTTGGTTCTTTCCAGCACTTCCTCCTTCTGGGGGCGGGGCCTCGCTTTCGCGCCCTCCCTGCTCGGGGAAGACGGCTCGAGCGGGAAATCTTCACGCCCAAGATGGCGGAACTTCAAATTTTTCGGCCGGACGCCGCCGGCGGGGACTGCAAGGTGCACTTCTACCGGTAGGTAGATTGGTTCTAATCCTGTTCGTAGACGCCAAGTTGTCGCGGGCGGAGGGGCCGCGCTCGCTACGCTCGGGTCCAGGGCTGCTGCTGCTCGGTGGCTCGAGCGGTGGGCCGGACCCGGGGACTCGAGCAGTGCTCCTCGCCCCCGAGTGAAAAGGGGTGTTGGGTGGTTTTTGGGAGATAGTTCGTGACACCACCCACGGGTCGTGATGATAGTGGGCACCACCGCTGCTCGTGACGGGATTCCCGGGAACGATGGCGGGGAGCAGCTAGGTGTTGGTTCTCCCTCAGTGGGTAGGGGTTGGTGATCCCGGGGCCCGGTAGTGGACCACAGAAACCCCCCACTTTGTTGTTTGGACTTCACTATTACAGGGGTACTGTGACTGTTACTATTATGGGGGAACTGTGACTCACTATTATGGGGGCACTGTGACTCACTATTACAGGGGCCCTGTGACTGTCACTATTACGGGACAACTGTGACTCACTATTATGGGGGCACTGTGACTGTCACTATTACAGGGGCACTGTGACTGTCACTATTATGGGGGAACTGTGACTCACTATTATGGGGGAACTGTGACTATCACTATTACAGGAGCGCTGTAACTCACTAATATGGGGCACTGTGACTGTCACTATTACCTGGGCACTGTGACTGTCACTATAACGGGGGCACTGTGACTGTCACTAGTATGGGACACTGTGACTGTCATTATTATGGGGGCACTGTGACTGCATCTTCATTAGGTGAGATGATTTTTAAGCATGTTTAAAGGGATTTTCCAGTTTTACAGAACCCCATTCCCCCATCTGCAACTTTTCTAAAAATCAGACAAACTGTGCTTTACGTCCCCTCCCTGTGCCCAGGACCGAGCCTCTGCCGCTGCTCCAGGGGGCTGTGATTATCTGCAGCGCTGATTAGTGCTGCAGACAATCAGTGAGTTCAGCAACTCCTGTCGGCGACTAGATCCGCCGAGTTCATTTACTGGGGACAGCTGCAGGCAAGGAACCCGGAGACTCCGCACAGAACTGACTGTCCATCATCGGTCACTCAGCCGATCGGCGGTCGTTTATCGGCTGCAGTCGTCCCTGTCACTCAGCCGATGATCGGCAATCATTTATCGGCTGCAATCCTTTCATGTAAATGGGATATTGACTGCTCTTTAGTAACTTTTTTTTTTATTTTTCTATAGCACATCCAGCTGTGCCCGTCCATAAATCCTCCATCCCTCCAGCGTATTGTCCCCCCCCCCCCCCCCACCGTATCTGCACAGTCAGGAGGGCGGACACAGAATACAGGGATTTAAATCGGTAACATAATGTTTTACCCAACCCTGTTATTATTATAAAGCTGCTCCAATCTGTAAGGACCCAGGAGCAGCGACATCAGGACCCTGATCCGGAACTGTGCACAAAGTTTACAGAAAATTCCTCTAATCCCCCGGCAAATACTGAGCATTGTGTGAGAAGATCGGCCGCTCCAACACAACTCACTGCATCAGGGAAGGTCGGGGGTCTAGCAGCAGGAAGTGTCCAGCTGTCATTATTAAAGGCATACTCCCCAGCAGAGGAAGAAGAGAGGCCATGCTACAAACACTACTGCATATATTACCTAGATTGCAACAACAGTATCATAGTAGTTATATTCCTGTACATAGGGGCAGTATTATAGTAGTTCTATTCTTGTACATAGGGGCAGTATTATAGTAGTTATATTCCTGTACATAGGGGCAGTATTATAGTAGTTCTATTCTTGTACATAGGCATACCTCCCAACCGTCCCGGATACAGCGGGACAGTCCCTCTTCTGAGCCTTTGATCCCGGGTCCCGCCCGTGAGGCTGTTTATCCCGGCTCCACCCACCCACTGTAGCCCCGCCTCGCTGTTTCTCCCTTCTACTATTCATTACAGAGCCGAGCGCGCACCTACTCCTGTGACTGCTGCTGAGGTATGAATCACCCCCTGCAGCAGAGCGACCCCTCCCTGCAGCAGAGCCGCCCCCCCCCTGCACCAGAGCCCCCCCCCTGCACCAGAGCCGACCCCCCCCAGTCCCGGAGCCTGCGTTTGTCTGCAGCTGTTCTCTCTGATTCCCCGTGTGCGGCTTCTCACTGCTGCAGACACGCGGGGAGTCAGGACGCTGAGGAGACCGTGCAATCAGCACTTCTCTCTCCTGCAGATAGCACTGGCCAGTAATAACCTATGCAGAGTGGCATCTGCAGGCTTCTATTACCGATCAGTGGTCTCTTGCCTGTGGAGCTGCTGGGTCCTAGCTTCCCAACAGCTTCAGCTCTGCTTTATCCTGGCTCCCCTACCAGTTAAAGGGAACATGTCAGCAGAAATTTCACAATAAAAATAAAAGATTCCCCTCTGCAGCTCCTGGGCTGCTTCTAGAAAGGTTCCTGTTGTTATTGTGCCCCCTTTGAGACCTACAAAAATACTTTATGAAGTCTTACCTTTTTGTATGCAAATGTGTTTTTATGGTCACGGGGGCGGGCTGTCTGGCGTCCGTTATTCCCCCTCCTGCCGCTTTACGCAGTCCCCCATTGCTCATTTACATACACAAGGACGCCTTCCTCATGTAACTGTCCTCCCGAAGTTTTGCGCATGTGAACGCTTTTTCAGGTGATTGCGCAGGCGCGAGATTATGGGCGGCGCTGTGATTGTCATCAGCAGCGTTAACCAAGTACCCGCCCATAATCTCGTGCCCGCACTTTTCCCTCTGACTCCACCGTTATGCGCAAGTGCTGGCCATATGAGCCATGTTACCTATTACTGCTTGCACGAGATTATGGGCGGGTACTTGGATGACGCTGCTGATGACAATCACAGCGCCGCCCATAATCTCGCGCCCATGATAATAGGTAACGTGGTTCATATGGCCAGTGCTTGCGCATAACGGTGGAGGCAGAGTGAGAAGCGCGGGCACGAGATTATGGGCAGGTACTTGGATGACTTTGCTGATGACAATCACAGCGCCGCCCATAATCTCGCGCCCATGGTAATAGGTAACGTGGTTCATATGGCCAGTGCTTGCGCATAACGGTGGAGGCAGAGTGAGAAGCGCGGGCACGAGATTATGGGCGGGTACTTGGATGACGCTGCTGATGACAATCACAGCGCCGCCCATAATCTCGCGCCTGCGCAATCACCTCAAAAGCGTTCACACTTTGCACAGTGCTCAGTCCCGCGAGAGTGGCACTGGGCATGCACAAAACTTCAGGAGGACAGTTACATGAGGAAGGCGTCCTCATGTATGGAAATGAGCAATGGGGGACGGCGTACAACGGCAGGAGGGGGAATAACGGACGCCAGGCAGCCCGCCCCCGTGACCATAAAAACAGATTTGCATACAAAAAGGTAAGACTTCATAAAGTATTATTTTAGGTCTCAAAGGGGGCACAATAGCAACAGGAACCTTTCCAGAACGCAGCCCAGGAGCTGCAGAGGGGAATCTTTTATTTTTTTTGCTAAATTTCTGGTGACAGGTTCCCTTTAAAGGGAACCTATCAGGTGCAATCTGCACTCAGAGCCAGGAGCAGTTCTGGGTGTATATTGCTAATCCCTCCCTAACCGTCCCTGTATACACTAGCATAGATAAAGGCATCTATAGAAAAAGTATTTTTAAAGAGCTTATATCTTATGCTAATGAGCGCGGGGACTAGTCACAAGGGCGTTACTTCACTTGGCTAGTCGGCTCATATAGCGTGTTAGTACTCACACAGGGGCGTAATAACATGCTAACATGCTATGCGAGCCGACTAGCCAAGTGAAGTAACGCCCTTGTGACTAGTCCCCGCGCTCATTAGCATAAGATATAAGATCTTTAAAAATATTTGTTCTTGATCTCTTTATCTATGCTAGTGTATACAGGGACGGTTAGGCAGGGATTAGCAATATGTACCCAGAACTGCTCCTGGCTCTGAGTGCATATTGCACCTGACAGGTTCACTTTAAAGGGAACCTGTCACCAGATTTGGGGCCTATAAGCTGCGGCCACCACCAGCGGGATCTTATGTACACATTCTAACATGCTGCATACCTCCCAACCGTCCCGGATACAGCGGGACTTTCACGCTTTACGTTGTTTGTCCCGTTGCCACGGGCGGGACGGCCGGCTCCCGGGCTCCGCCCACCCACTCTCTCTCCGCCTCCCTGCTTTTCCCTCCTACCATCCTAGTAGACGTGGCATAGAGAGGAGCGCTGCCTGTGCTGCTGCTGGTACAGTAAACTAATCTCCCCAGCGCTGATTTCCCTCCCTCCCCCCCCCTCACCCCCGGCCGGAGCCTGTCTGTGCGGTCGGCCGGCCGCCTGTCTGTGCGGTCGGCCCGCCACCTGTCTGTGCGGGCGCCCCCCGCCGCCTGTCTGTGCAGGCGCCCCCCGCCGCCTGTCTGTGCGGGCGCCCCCCTGCCGCCTGTCTGTGCGGGCGCCCCCCTGCCGCCTGTCTGTGCGGGCGCCCCCATGCCGCCTGTCTGTGCGGGCGCCCCCCTGCCGCCTGTCTGTGCGGGCGCCCCCCTGCCGCCTGTCTGTGCGGGCGCCCCCCCGCCGCCTGTCTGTGCGGGCGCCCCCCGCCGCCTGTCTGTGCGGGCGCCCCCCTGCCGCCTGTCTGTGCGGGCGCCCCCCTGCCGCCTGTCTGTGCGGGCGCCCCCCGCCGCCTGTCTGTGCGGGCGCCCCCCTGCCGCCTGTCTGTGCGGGCGCCCCCCTGCCGCCTGTCTGTGCGGGCGCCCCCCGCCGCCTGTCTGTGCGGGCGCCCCCCGCCGCCTGTCTGTGCGGGCGCCCCCCTGCCGCCTGTCTGTGCGGGCGCCCCCCTGCCGCCTGTCTGTGCGGGCGCCCCCATGCCGCCTGTCTGTGCGGGCGCCCCCCTGCCGCCTGTCTGTGCGGGCGCCCCCCTGCCGCCTGTCTGTGCGGGCGCCCCCCGCCGCCTGTCTGTGCGGGCGCCCCCCCGCCGCCTGTCTGTGCAGGCGCCCCCCTGCCGCCTGTCTGTGCGGGCGCCCCCCGCCGCCTGTCTGTGCGGGCGCCCCCCGCCGCCTGTCTGTGCGGGCGCCCCCCTGCCGCCTGTCTGTGCGGGCGCCCCCCTGCCGCCTGTCTGTGCGGGCGCCCCCCTGCCGCCTGTCTGTGCGGGCGCCCCCCTGCCGCCTGTCTGTGCGGGCGGCCCGCCGCCTCATTGTGCGGGCGGCCGGCCGCCTCTCTCTGCGGGCGGCTGGCCGCCTCTCTGTGCGGGCGGCCCGCCGCCTGTCTGTGAAGGCGGCCGGCCGCCTGTCTGTGAAGGCAACCGGCCGCCTCACTGTGGCTGCCTGCGTGTCCGTGCTGGAGGCCCGCCGGCTGCCTGCGTGTCCGTGCTGGAGGCCCGCCGGCTGCCTGCGTGTCCGTGCTGGAGGCCCGCTGGCTGCCTGCGTGTCCGTGCTGGAGGCCCGCCGGCTGCCTGCGTGTCCGTGCTGGAGGCCCGCTGGCTGCCTGCGTGTCCGTGCTGGAGGCCCGCCGGCTGCCTGCGTGTTTGTGCTGAATGGGTGTGGATGGGGAGTGGATATGGGCGTGACTGTGAAATGGGTGTGGTTAGGGGGCGTGGCCTAAAAATTTGCCGCGGCGAGCTACGCGCGCCGCAAACTTTGTCCCTCTTTTCCTTCTTTAAAAGTTGGGAGGTATGACATAGGAGTAGTTTTATAGTAGTTATATTCTTGTACATAGGGGGCAGTATTATAGTAGTTATATTCTTGTACATAGGGGGCAGCATTATAGTAGCTATATTCTTGTACATAGGAGTAGTTTTATAGTAGTTATATTCTTGTACATAGGGGCAGTATTATAGCAGTTATATTCTTGTACATAGGGGGCAGTATTATAGTAGTTATATTCTTGTACATAGGGAGCAGTATTATAGTAGTTATATTCTTGTACATAGGAGTAGTTTTATAGTAGTTATATTCTTGTACATAGGGGCAGTATTATAGTAGTTATATTCTTGTACATGGGGACAGTATTATACTAGTTATATTCTTGTACATAGGGGGCAGTATTATAGTAGTTATATTCTTGTACATAGGGGCAGTATTATAGTAGTTATATTCTTGTACATAGGGGCAGTATTATAGTAGTTATATTCTTGTACATAGGAGCAGTATCATAGTAGTTATATTCTTGTACATAGGGGCAGTATTATAGTAGTTATATTCTTGTACATAGGGGGCAGTATTATAGTAGTTATATTCTTGTACATAGGAGCAGTATTATAGTAGTTATATTCTTGTACATAGGGGCAGTATTATAGTAGTTATATTCTTGTACATAGGAGGCAGAGTTATAGTAGTTATATTCTTGTACATAGGAGCAGTATTATAGTAGTTATATTCTTGTACATAGGGGCAGTATAATAGTAGTTATATTCTTGTACATAGGGGCAGTATTATAGTAGTTATATTCTTGTACATAGGGGCAGTATTATAGTAGTTATATTCTTCTACATAGGGGCAGTATTATAGTAGTTATATTCTTGTACATAGGAGCAGTATCATAGTAGTTATATTCTTGTACATAGGGGCAGTATTATAGTAGTTATATTCTTGTACATAGGGGGCAGTATTATAGTAGTTATATTCTTGTACATAGGAGCAGTATTATAGTAGTTATATTCTTGTACATAGGGGCAGTATTATAGTAGTTATATTCTTGTACATAGGAGGCAGAGTTATAGTAGTTATATTCTTGTACATAGGAGCAGTATTATAGTAGTTATATTCTTGTACATAGGGGCAGTATAATAGTAGTTATATTCTTGTACATAGGGGCAGTATTATAGTAGTTATATTCTTGTACATAGGGGCAGTATTATAGTAGTTATATTCTTGTACATAGGGGCAGTATTATAATAGTTATATTCTTGTACATAGGAGAAGTATTATAGTAGTTATATTCTTGTACATAGGGGGCAGTATTATAGTAGTTATATTCTTGTACATAGGGACAGTATTATAGCAGTTATATTCTTGTACATAGGAGCAGTATTATAGTAGTTATATTCTTGTACATAGGAGCAGTATTATAGTAGTTATATTGTTGTACATAGGAGCAGTATTATAGTAGTTATATTCTTGTACATAGGGGCAGTATTATAGTAGTTATATTCTTGTACATAGGGGCAGTATTATAGCAGTTATATTCTGGTACATAGGAGGCAGAATTATAGTAGTTATATTCTTGTACATAGGGCCAGTATTATAGTAGTTATATTCTTGTACATAGGGGGCAGTATTATAGTAGTTATATTCTTGTACATAGGAGCAGTATTATAGCAGTTATATTTTTGTACATAGGAGGCAATATTATAGCAGTTATATTCATGTACATTGGGGGCAGTATTATAGTAGTTATATTCTTGTACATAGGGGGCAGTATTATAGTAGTTATATTCTTGTACATAGGGGGCAGTATTATAGTAGTTATATTCTTGTACATAGGGGGCAGTATTATAGTAATTATATTCTTGTACATAGGGGCAGTATTATAGTAGTTATTTTCTTGTACATAGGGGCAGTATTATAGTAGTTATATTCTTGTACATAGGGGGCAGTATTATAGTAATTATATTCTTGTACATAGGGGCAGTATTATAGTAGTTATATTCTTGTACATAGGGCCAGTTTTATAGTAGTTATATTCTTATACATAGGAGCAGTATTCAAGCAGTTATATTTTTCTACATAGGAGGCAATATTATAGCAGTTATATTCATGTACATAGGGGGCAGTATTATAGTAGTTATATTCTTGTACATAGGGGGCAGTATTATAGTAGCTATATTCTTGTACATAGGGGCAGTATTATAGTAATTATATTCTTGTACATAGGGGCAGTATTATAGTAGTTATATTCTTGTACATAGGGGGCAGTATTATAGTAGTTATATTCTTGTACATAGGGGCAGTATTATAATAGTTATATTCTTGTACATAGGAGCAGTATTATAGTAGTTATATTCTTGTACATAGGGGCAGTATTATAGTAGTTATATTGTATATAGAGGCAGTATTATAGTAGTTATATTCTTGTATATAGGAGGCAGTATTATAGTAGTTATATTCTTGTATATAGGAGCAGTATTATAGTAGTTATATTCTTGTACATAGGAGCAGTATTATAGTAGTTATATTCTTGTACATAGGAGGCAGTATTATAGTAGTTATATTCTTGTACATAGGAGGCAGTATTATAGTAGTTATATTCTTGTATATAGGAGCAGTATTATAGTAGTTATATTTTTGTACATAGGAGCAGTATTATAGTAGTTATATTCTTGTACATAGGGGCAGTATTATAGTAGTTATATTCTTGTACATAGGGGCAGTATTATAGTAGTTATATTCTTGTACATAGGGGCAGTATTATAGTAGCTATATTCTTGTACATAGGGGCAGTATTATAGTAATTATATTCTTGTACATAGGGGCAGTATTATAGTAGTTATATTCTTGTACATAGGGGGCAGTATTATAGTAGTTATATTCTTGTACATAGGGGCAGTATTATAATAGTTATATTCTTGTACATAGGAGCAGTATTATAGTAGTTATATTCTTGTACATAGGGGCAGTATTATAGTAGTTATATTGTATATAGAGGCAGTATTATAGTAGTTATATTCTTGTACATAGGAGGCAGTATTATAGTAGTTATATTCTTGTATATAGGAGCAGTATTATAGTAGTTATATTCTTGTACATAGGAGCAGTATTATAGTAGTTATATTCTTGTACATAGGAGGCAGTATTATAGTAGTTATATTCTTGTACATAGGAGGCAGTATTATAGTAGTTATATTCTTGTATATAGGAGCAGTATTATAGTAGTTATATTTTTGTACATAGGAGCAGTATTATAGTAGTTATATTCTTGTACATAGGGGCAGTATTATAGTAGTTATATTCTTGTACATAGGGGCAGTATTATAGTAGTTATATTCTTGTACATAGGGGCAGTATTATAGTAGTTATATTCTTGTATATAGGAAGCAGTATTATAGTAGTTATATTCTTGTACATAGGGGGCAGTATTATAATAGTTATATTCTTGTACATAGGGGCAGTATTATAGTAGTTATATTATTGTAAATAGGGGCAGTATTATAGTAGTTATATTCTTGTACAGTATATAGGGAGCAGTATTATAGTAGTTATATTCTTGTACATAGGGGGCAGTATTATAATAGTTATATTCTTGTACATAGTGGCAGTATTATAGTAGTTATATTCTAGTTATATTCTTATACTTAGGGAGCAGTATTATAGTAGTTATATTCTTGTACATAGAGGCAGTATTATAGTAGTTATATTCTTGTACATAGGGGCAGTATTATAGTAGTTATATTCTTATACATAGGGGGCAGTATTATAGTAGTTATATTCTTGTACATAGGGGCAGTATTATAGTAGTTATATTCTTGTACATAGGGGGCAGTATTATAGTGGTTATATTCTTGTACATAGGGGCAGTATTATAGTAGTTATATTCTTGTTCATAGGGGGCAGTATTATAGTAGTTATATTCTTGTACATAGGGGGCAGTATTATAGTAGTTATATTCTTGTGCATAGGGGCAGTATTATAGTAGTTATATTCTTGTACATAGGGGCAGTATTATAGTAGTTATATTCTTGTACATAGGGGCAGTATTATAGTAGTTATATTCTTGTACATAGGGGGCAGTATTATAGTGGTTATATTCTTGTACATAGGGGCAGTATTATAGTGGTTATATTCTTGTACATAGGGGCAGTATTATAGTAGTTATATTCTTGTTCATAGGGGGCAGTATTATAGTAGTTATATTCTTGTACATAGGGGGCAGTATTATAGTAGTTATATTCTTGTTCATAGGGGCAGTATTATAGTAGTTATATTCTTGTACATAGGAGCAGTATTATAGTAGTTATATTCTTGTACATAGGGGGCAGTATTATAGTAGTTATATTCTTGTACATAGGGGCAGTATTATAGTAGTTGTATTCTTGTATATAGGAAGCAGTATTATAGTAGTTATATTCTTGTACATAGGGGGCAGTATTATAATAGTTATATTCTTGTACATAGGGGCAGTATTATAGTAGTTATATTATTGTAAATAGGGGCAGTATTATAGTAGTTATATTCTTGTACAGTATATAGGGAGCAGTATTATAGTAGTTATATTCTTGTACATAGGGGGCAGTATTATAATAGTTATATTCTTGTACATAGTGGCAGTATTATAGTAGTTATATTCTAGTTATATTCTTATACTTAGGGAGCAGTATTATAGTAGTTATATTCTTGTACATAGAGGCAGTATTATAGTAGTTATATTCTTGTACATAGGGGCAGTATTATAGTAGTTATATTCTTATACATAGGGGGCAGTATTATAGTAGTTATATTCTTGTACATAGGGGCAGTATTATAGTAGTTATATTCTTGTACATAGGGGGCAGTATTATAGTGGTTATATTCTTGTACATAGGGGCAGTATTATAGTAGTTATATTCTTGTTCATAGGGGGCAGTATTATAGTAGTTATATTCTTGTACATAGGGGGCAGTATTATAGTAGTTATATTCTTGTGCATAGGGGCAGTATTATAGTAGTTATATTCTTGTACATAGGGGCAGTATTATAGTAGTTATATTCTTGTACATAGGGGGCAGTATTATAGTAGTTATATTCTTGTACATAGGGGGCAGTATTATAGTGGTTATATTCTTGTACATAGGGGCAGTATTATAGTGGTTATATTCTTGTACATAGGGGCAGTATTATAGTAGTTATATTCTTGTTCATAGGGGGCAGTATTATAGTAGTTATATTCTTGTACATAGGGGGCAGTATTATAGTAGTTATATTCTTGTTCATAGGGGCAGTATTATAGTAGTTATATTCTTGTACATAGGAGCAGTATTATAGTAGTTATATTCTTGTACATAGGGGGCAGTATTATAGTAGTTATATTCTTGTGCATAGGGGCAGTATTATAGTAGTTATATTCTTGTGCATAGGGGCAGTATTATAGTAGTTATATTCTTGTACATAGGGGCAGTATTATAGTAGTTATATTCTTGTACATAGGGGGCAGTATTATAGTAGTTATATTCTTGTACATAGGGGCAGTATTATAGTAGTTATATTCTTGTACATAGGGGGCAGTATTATAGTAGTTATATTCTTGTACATAGGGGGCAGTATTATAGTAGCTATATTCTTGTACATAGGGGCAGTATTATAGTAATTATATTCTTGTACATAGGGGCAGTATTATAGTAGTTATATTCTTGTACATAGGGGGCAGTATTATAGTAGTTATATTCTTGTACATAGGGGCAGTATTATAATAGTTATATTCTTGTACATAGGAGCAGTATTATAGTAGTTATATTCTTGTACATAGGGGCAGTATTATAGTAGTTATATTGTATATAGAGGCAGTATTATAGTAGTTATATTCTTGTACATAGGAGGCAGTATTATAGTAGTTATATTCTTGTACATAGGAGCAGTATTATAGTAGTTATATTCTTGTACATAGGAGGCAGTATTATAGTAGTTATATTCTTGTACATAGGAGGCAGTATTATAGTAGTTATATTCTTGTATATAGGAGCAGTATTATAGTAGTTATATTTTTGTACATAGGAGCAGTATTATAGTAGTTATATTCTTGTACATAGGGGCAGTATTATAGTAGTTATATTCTTGTACATAGGGGCAGTATTATAGTAGTTATATTCTTGTACATAGGGGCAGTATTATAGTAGCTATATTCTTGTACATAGGGGCAGTATTATAGTAATTATATTCTTGTACATAGGGGCAGTATTATAGTAGTTATATTCTTGTACATAGGGGGCAGTATTATAGTAGTTATATTCTTGTACATAGGGGCAGTATTATAATAGTTATATTCTTGTACATAGGAGCAGTATTATAGTAGTTATATTCTTGTACATAGGGGCAGTATTATAGTAGTTATATTGTATATAGAGGCAGTATTATAGTAGTTATATTCTTGTACATAGGAGGCAGTATTATAGTAGTTATATTCTTGTATATAGGAGCAGTATTATAGTAGTTATATTCTTGTACATAGGAGCAGTATTATAGTAGTTATATTCTTGTACATAGGAGGCAGTATTATAGTAGTTATATTCTTGTACATAGGAGGCAGTATTATAGTAGTTATATTCTTGTATATAGGAGCAGTATTATAGTAGTTATATTTTTGTACATAGGAGCAGTATTATAGTAGTTATATTCTTGTACATAGGGGCAGTATTATAGTAGTTATATTCTTGTACATAGGGGCAGTATTATAGTAGTTATATTCTTGTACATAGGGGCAGTATTATAGTAGTTATATTCTTGTATATAGGAAGCAGTATTATAGTAGTTATATTCTTGTACATAGGGGGCAGTATTATAATAGTTATATTCTTGTACATAGGGGCAGTATTATAGTAGTTATATTATTGTAAATAGGGGCAGTATTATAGTAGTTATATTCTTGTACAGTATATAGGGAGCAGTATTATAGTAGTTATATTCTTGTACATAGGGGGCAGTATTATAATAGTTATATTCTTGTACATAGTGGCAGTATTATAGTAGTTATATTCTAGTTATATTCTTATACTTAGGGAGCAGTATTATAGTAGTTATATTCTTGTACATAGAGGCAGTATTATAGTAGTTATATTCTTGTACATAGGGGCAGTATTATAGTAGTTATATTCTTATACATAGGGGGCAGTATTATAGTAGTTATATTCTTGTACATAGGGGCAGTATTATAGTAGTTATATTCTTGTACATAGGGGGCAGTATTATAGTGGTTATATTCTTGTACATAGGGGCAGTATTATAGTAGTTATATTCTTGTTCATAGGGGGCAGTATTATAGTAGTTATATTCTTGTACATAGGGGGCAGTATTATAGTAGTTATATTCTTGTGCATAGGGGCAGTATTATAGTAGTTATATTCTTGTACATAGGGGCAGTATTATAGTAGTTATATTCTTGTACATAGGGGGCAGTATTATAGTAGTTATATTCTTGTACATAGGGGGCAGTATTATAGTGGTTATATTCTTGTACATAGGGGCAGTATTATAGTGGTTATATTCTTGTACATAGGGGCAGTATTATAGTAGTTATATTCTTGTTCATAGGGGGCAGTATTATAGTAGTTATATTCTTGTACATAGGGGGCAGTATTATAGTAGTTATATTCTTGTTCATAGGGGCAGTATTATAGTAGTTATATTCTTGTACATAGGAGCAGTATTATAGTAGTTATATTCTTGTACATAGGGGGCAGTATTATAGTAGTTATATTCTTGTACATAGGGGCAGTATTATAGTAGTTATATTCTTGTATATAGGAAGCAGTATTATAGTAGTTATATTCTTGTACATAGGGGGCAGTATTATAATAGTTATATTCTTGTACATAGGGGCAGTATTATAGTAGTTATATTATTGTAAATAGGGGCAGTATTATAGTAGTTATATTCTTGTACAGTATATAGGGAGCAGTATTATAGTAGTTATATTCTTGTACATAGGGGGCAATATTATAATAGTTATATTCTTGTACATAGTGGCAGTATTATAGTAGTTATATTCTAGTTATATTCTTATACTTAGGGAGCAGTATTATAGTAGTTATATTCTTGTACATAGAGGCAGTATTATAGTAGTTATATTCTTGTACATAGGGGCAGTATTATAGTAGTTATATTCTTATACATAGGGGGCAGTATTATAGTAGTTATATTCTTGTACATAGGGGCAGTATTATAGTAGTTATATTCTTGTACATAGGGGGCAGTATTATAGTGGTTATATTCTTGTACATACGGGCAGTATTATAGTAGTTATATTCTTGTTCATAGGGGGCAGTATTATAGTAGTTATATTCTTGTACATAGGGGGCAGTATTATAGTAGTTATATTCTTGTGCATAGGGGCAGTATTATAGTAGTTATATTCTTGTACATAGGGGCAGTATTATAGTAGTTATATTCTTGTACATAGGGGGCAGTATTATAGTAGTTATATTCTTGTACATAGGGGGCAGTATTATAGTGGTTATATTCTTGTACATAGGGGCAGTATTATAGTGGTTATATTCTTGTACATAGGGGCAGTATTATAGTAGTTATATTCTTGTTCATAGGGGGCAGTATTATAGTAGTTATATTCTTGTACATAGGGGGCAGTATTATAGTAGTTATATTCTTGTTCATAGGGGCAGTATTATAGTAGTTATATTCTTGTACATAGGAGCAGTATTATAGTAGTTATATTCTTGTACATAGGGGGCAGTATTATAGTAGTTATATTCTTGTGCATAGGGGCAGTATTATAGTAGTTATATTCTTGTGCATAGGGGCAGTATTATAGTAGTTATATTCTTGTACATAGGGGCAGTATTATAGTAGTTATATTCTTGTACATAGGGGGCAGTATTATAGTAGTTATATTCTTGTACATAGGGGCAGTATTATAGTAGTTATATTCTTGTACATAGGGGGCAGTATTATAGTAGTTATATTCTTGTACATAGGGGGCAGTATTATAGTAGTTATATTCTTGTACATAGGGGCAGTATTATAGTAGTTATATTCTTGCACATAGGAGCAGTATTATAGTAGTTATATTCTTGTACATAGGGGGCAGTATTATAGTAGTTATATTCTTGTACATAGGGGGCAGTATTATAGTGGTTATATTCTTGTACATAGGGGCAGTATTATAGTGGTTATATTCTTGTACATAGGGGCAGTATTATAGTAGTTATATTCTTGTTCATAGGGGGCAGTATTATAGTAGTTATATTCTTGTACATAGGGGGCAGTATTATAGTAGTTATATTCTTGTTCATAGGGGCAGTATTATAGTAGTTATATTCTTGTACATAGGAGCAGTATTATAGTAGTTATATTCTTGTACATAGGGGGCAGTATTATAGTAGTTATATTCTTGTACATAGGGGCAGTATTATAGTAGTTATATTCTTGTATATAGGAAGCAGTATTATAGTAGTTATATTCTTGTACATAGGGGGCAGTATTATAATAGTTATATTCTTGTACATAGGGGCAGTATTATAGTAGTTATATTATTGTAAATAGGGGCAGTATTATAGTAGTTATATTCTTGTACAGTATATAGGGAGCAGTATTATAGTAGTTATATTCTTGTACATAGGGGGCAATATTATAATAGTTATATTCTTGTACATAGTGGCAGTATTATAGTAGTTATATTCTAGTTATATTCTTATACTTAGGGAGCAGTATTATAGTAGTTATATTCTTGTACATAGAGGCAGTATTATAGTAGTTATATTCTTGTACATAGGGGCAGTATTATAGTAGTTATATTCTTATACATAGGGGGCAGTATTATAGTAGTTATATTCTTGTACATAGGGGCAGTATTATAGTAGTTATATTCTTGTACATAGGGGGCAGTATTATAGTGGTTATATTCTTGTACATAGGGGCAGTATTATAGTAGTTATATTCTTGTTCATAGGGGGCAGTATTATAGTAGTTATATTCTTGTACATAGGGGGCAGTATTATAGTAGTTATATTCTTGTGCATAGGGGCAGTATTATAGTAGTTATATTCTTGTACATAGGGGCAGTATTATAGTAGTTATATTCTTGTACATAGGGGGCAGTATTATAGTAGTTATATTCTTGTACATAGGGGGCAGTATTATAGTGGTTATATTCTTGTACATAGGGGCAGTATTATAGTGGTTATATTCTTGTACATAGGGGCAGTATTATAGTAGTTATATTCTTGTTCATAGGGGGCAGTATTATAGTAGTTATATTCTTGTACATAGGGGGCAGTATTATAGTAGTTATATTCTTGTTCATAGGGGCAGTATTATAGTAGTTATATTCTTGTACATAGGAGCAGTATTATAGTAGTTATATTCTTGTACATAGGGGGCAGTATTATAGTAGTTATATTCTTGTGCATAGGGGCAGTATTATAGTAGTTATATTCTTGTGCATAGGGGCAGTATTATAGTAGTTATATTCTTGTACATAGGGGCAGTATTATAGTAGTTATATTCTTGTACATAGGGGGCAGTATTATAGTAGTTATATTCTTGTACATAGGGGCAGTATTATAGTAGTTATATTCTTGTACATAGGGGGCAGTATTATAGTAGTTATATTCTTGTACATAGGGGGCAGTATTATAGTAGTTATATTCTTGTACATAGGGGCAGTATTATAGTAGTTATATTCTTGCACATAGGAGCAGTATTATAGTAGTTATATTCTTGTACATAGGGGGCAGTATTATAGTAGTTATATTCTTGTACATAGGGGGCAGTATTATAGTGGTTATATTCTTGTACATAGGGGCAGTATTATAGTGGTTATATTCTTGTACATAGGGGCAGTATTATAGTAGTTATATTCTTGTTCATAGGGGGCAGTATTATAGTAGTTATATTCTTGTACATAGGGGGCAGTATTATAGTAGTTATATTCTTGTTCATAGGGGGCAGTATTATAGTAGTTATATTCTTGTACATAGGAGCAGTATTATAGTAGTTATATTCTTGTACATAGGGGGCAGTATTATAGTAGTTATATTCTTGTGCATAGGGGCAGTATTATAGTAGTTATATTCTTGTACATAGGGGGCAGTATTATAGTAGTTATATTCTTGTACATAGGGGCAGTATTATAGTAGTTATATTCTTGTTCATAGGGGGCAGTATTATAGTAGTTATATTCTTGTACATAGGGGGCAGTATTATAGTAGTTATATTCTTGTTCATAGGGGCAGTATTATAGTAGTTATATTCTTGTACATAGGAGCAGTATTATAGTAGTTATATTCTTGTACATAGGGGGCAGTATTATAGTAGTTATATTCTTGTGCATAGGGGCAGTATTATAGTAGTTATATTCTTGTGCATAGGGGCAGTATTATAGTAGTTATATTCTTGTACATAGGGGCAGTATTATAGTAGTTATATTCTTGTACATAGGGGGCAGTATTATAGTAGTTATATTCTTGTACATAGGGGCAGTATTATAGTAGTTATATTCTTGTACATAGGGGCAGTATTATAGTAGTTATATTCTTGTACATAGGGGGCAGTATTATAGTAGTTATATTCTTGTACATAGGGGCAGTATTATAGTAGTTATATTCTTGTACATAGGGGGCAGTATTATAGTAGTTATATTCTTGTGCATAGGGGCAGTATTATAGTAGTTATATTCTTGTGCATAGGGGCAGTATTATAGTAGTTATATTCTTGTACATAGGGGCAGTATTATAGTAGTTATATTCTTGTACATAGGGGCAGTATTATAGTAGTTATATTCTTGTACATAGGGGCAGTATTATAGTAGTTATATTCTTGTACATAGGGGGCAGTATTATAGTAGTTATATTCTTGTACATAGGGGGCAGTATTATAGTAGTTATATTCTTGTACATAGGGGCAGTATTATAGTAGTTATATTCTTGCACATAGGAGCAGTATTATAGTAGTTATATTCTTGTACATAGGGGGCAGTATTATAGTAGTTATATTCTTGTACATAGGGGGCAGTATTATAGTGGTTATATTCTTGTACATAGGGGCAGTATTATAGTGGTTATATTCTTGTACATAGGGGCAGTATTATAGTAGTTATATTCTTGTTCATAGGGGGCAGTATTATAGTAGTTATATTCTTGTACATAGGGGGCAGTATTATAGTAGTTATATTCTTGTTCATAGGGCAGTATTATAGTAGTTATATTCTTGTACATAGGAGCAGTATTATAGTAGTTATATTCTTGTACATAGGGGGCAGTATTATAGTAGTTATATTCTTGTACATAGGGGCAGTATTATAGTAGTTATATTCTTGTATATAGGAAGCAGTATTATAGTAGTTATATTCTTGTACATAGGGGGCAGTATTATAATAGTTATATTCTTGTACATAGGGGCAGTATTATAGTAGTTATATTATTGTAAATAGGGGCAGTATTATAGTAGTTATATTCTTGTACAGTATATAGGGAGCAGTATTATAGTAGTTATATTCTTGTACATAGGGGGCAATATTATAATAGTTATATTCTTGTACATAGTGGCAGTATTATAGTAGTTATATTCTAGTTATATTCTTATACTTAGGGAGCAGTATTATAGTAGTTATATTCTTGTACATAGAGGCAGTATTATAGTAGTTATATTCTTGTACATAGGGGCAGTATTATAGTAGTTATATTCTTATACATAGGGGGCAGTATTATAGTAGTTATATTCTTGTACATAGGGGCAGTATTATAGTAGTTATATTCTTGTACATAGGGGGCAGTATTATAGTGGTTATATTCTTGTACATAGGGGCAGTATTATAGTAGTTATATTCTTGTTCATAGGGGGCAGTATTATAGTAGTTATATTCTTGTACATAGGGGGCAGTATTATAGTAGTTATATTCTTGTGCATAGGGGCAGTATTATAGTAGTTATATTCTTGTACATAGGGGCAGTATTATAGTAGTTATATTCTTGTACATAGGGGGCAGTATTATAGTAGTTATATTCTTGTACATAGGGGGCAGTATTATAGTGGTTATATTCTTGTACATAGGGGCAGTATTATAGTGGTTATATTCTTGTACATAGGGGCAGTATTATAGTAGTTATATTCTTGTTCATAGGGGGCAGTATTATAGTAGTTATATTCTTGTACATAGGGGGCAGTATTATAGTAGTTATATTCTTGTTCATAGGGGCAGTATTATAGTAGTTATATTCTTGTACATAGGAGCAGTATTATAGTAGTTATATTCTTGTATTCTTGTTCATAGGGGCAGTATTATAGTAGTTATATTCTTGTACATAGGAGCAGTACTATATAGTAGTTATATTCTTGTACATAGGGGGCAGTATTATAGTAGTTATATTCTTGTGCATAGGGGCAGTATTATAGTAGTTATATTCTTGTGCATAGGGGCAGTATTATAGTAGTTATATTCTTGTACATAGGGGCAGTATTATAGTAGTTAATTCTTGTACATAGGGGGCAGTATTATAGTAGTTATATTCTTGTACATAGGGGCAGTATTATAGTAGTTAGATTCTTGTACATAGGGGGCAGTATTATAGTAGTTATTGTACATAGGAGCAGTATTATAGTAGTTATATTCTTGTACATAGGGGGCAGTATTATAGTAGTTATATTCTTGTACATAGGGGGCAGTATTATAGTGGTTATATTCTTGTACATAGGGGCAGTATTATAGTGGTTATATTCTTGTACATAGGGGCAGTATTATAGTAGTTATATTCTTGTTCATAGGGGGCAGTATTATAGTAGTTATATTCTTGTACATAGGGGGCAGTATTATAGTAGTTATATTCTTGTTCATAGGGGGCAGTATTATAGTAGTTATATTCTTGTACATAGGAGCAGTATTATAGTAGTTATATTCTTGTACATAGGGGGCAGTATTATAGTAGTTATATTCTTGTGCATAGGGGCAGTATTATAGTAGTTATATTCTTGTACATAGGGGGCAGTATTATAGTAGTTATATTCTTGTACATAGGGGTAGTATTATAGTAGTTATATTCTTGTTCATAGGGGGCAGTATTATAGTAGTTATATTCTTGTACATAGGGGGCAGTATTATAGTAGTTATATTCTTGTTCATAGGGGCAGTATTATAGTAGTTATATTCTTGTACATAGGAGCAGTATTATAGTAGTTATATTCTTGTACATAGGGGGCAGTATTATAGTAGTTATATTCTTGTAGCATAGGGGCAGTATTATAGTAGTTATATTCTTGTGCATAGGGGCAGTATTATAGTAGTTATATTCTTGTACATAGGGGCAGTATTATAGTAGTTATATTCTTGTACATAGGGGGCAGTATTATAGTAGTTATATTCTTGTACATAGGGGCAGTATTATAGTAGTTATATTCTTGTACATAGGGGGCAGTATTATAGTAGTTATATTCTTGTACATAGGGGGCAGTATTATAGTAGTTATATTCTTGTACATAGGGGCAGTATTATAGTAGTTATATTCTTGCACATAGGAGCAGTATTATAGTAGTTATATTCTTGTACATAGGGGGCAGTATTATAGTAGTTATATTCTTGTACATAGGGGGCAGTATTATAGTGGTTATATTCTTGTACATAGGGGCAGTATTATAGTGAGTTATATTCTTGTACATAGGGGCAGTATTATAGTAGTTATATTCTTGTTCATAGGGGGCAGTATTATAGTAGTTATATTCTTGTACATAGGGGGCAGTATTATAGTAGTTATATTCTTGTTCATAGGGGCAGTATTATAGTAGTTATATTCTTGTACATAGGAGCAGTATTATAGTAGTTATATTCTTGTACATAGGGGGCAGTATTATAGTAGTTATATTCTTGTGCATAGGGGCAGTATTATAGTAGTTATATTCTTGTACATAGGGGGCAGTATTATAGTAGTTATATTCTTGTACATAGGGGCAGTATTATAGTAGTTATATTCTTGTACATAGGGGGCAGTATTATAGTAGTTATATTCTTGTACATAGGGGGCAGTATTATAGTAGTTATATTCTTGTACATAGGGGCAGTATTATAGTAGTTATATTCTTGCACATAGGAGCAGTATTATAGTAGTTATATTCTTGTACATAGGGGGCAGTATTATAGTAGTTATATTCTTGTACATAGGGGGCAGTATTATAGTGGTTATATTCTTGTACATAGGGGGCAGTATTATAGTGGTTATATTCTTGTACATAGGGGCAGTATTATAGTAGTTATATTCTTGTTCATAGGGGGCAGTATTATAGTAGTTATATTCTTGTACATAGGGGGCAGTATTATAGTAGTTATATTCTTGTACATAGGGGGCAGTATTATAGTAGTTATATTCTTGTGCATAGGGGCAGTATTATAGTAGTTATATTCTTGTGCATAGGGGCAGTATTATAGTAGTTATATTCTTGTACATAGGGGCAGTATTATAGTAGTTATATTCTTGTACATAGGGGGCAGTATTATAGTAGTTATATTCTTGTACATAGGGGCAGTATTATAGTAGTTATATTCTTGTACATAGGGGGCAGTATTATAGTAGTTATATTCTTGTACATAGGGGGCAGTATTATAGTAGTTATATTCTTGTACATAGGGGGCAGTATTATAGTAGTTATATTCTTGCACATAGGAGCAGTATTATAGTAGTTATATTCTTGTACATAGGGGGCAGTATTATAGTAGTTATATTCTTGTACATAGGGGGCAGTATTATAGTGGTTATATTCTTGTACATAGGGGCAGTATTATAGTGGTTATATTCTTGTACATAGGGGCAGTATTATAGTAGTTATATTCTTGTTCATAGGGGGCAGTATTATAGTAGTTATATTCTTGTACATAGGGGGCAGTATTATAGTAGTTATATTCTTGTTCATAGGGGGCAGTATTATAGTAGTTATATTCTTGTACATAGGAGCAGTATTATAGTAGTTATATTCTTGTACATAGGGGGCAGTATTATAGTAGTTATATTCTTGTGCATAGGGGCAGTATTATAGTAGTTATATTCTTGTACATAGGGGGCAGTATTATAGTAGTTATATTCTTGTACATAGGGGCAGTATTATAGTAGTTATATTCTTGTTCATAGGGGGCAGTATTATAGTAGTTATATTCTTGTACATAGGGGGCAGTATTATAGTAGTTATATTCTTGTTCATAGGGGCAGTATTATAGTAGTTATATTCTTGTACATAGGAGCAGTATTATAGTAGTTATATTCTTGTACATAGGGGGCAGTATTATAGTAGTTATATTCTTGTGCATAGGGGCAGTATTATAGTAGTTATATTCTTGTGCATAGGGGCAGTATTATAGTAGTTATATTCTTGTACATAGGGGCAGTATTATAGTAGTTATATTCTTGTACATAGGGGGCAGTATTATAGTAGTTATATTCTTGTACATAGGGGCAGTATTATAGTAGTTATATTCTTGTACATAGGGGGCAGTATTATAGTAGTTATATTCTTGTACATAGGGGGCAGTATTATAGTAGTTATATTCTTGTACATAGGGGCAGTATTATAGTAGTTATATTCTTGCACATAGGAGCAGTATTATAGTAGTTATATTCTTGTACATAGGGGGCAGTATTATAGTAGTTATATTCTTGTACATAGGGGGCAGTATTATAGTGGTTATATTCTTGTACATAGGGGCAGTATTATAGTGGTTATATTCTTGTACATAGGGGCAGTATTATAGTAGTTATATTCTTGTTCATAGGGGGCAGTATTATAGTAGTTATATTCTTGTACATAGGGGGCAGTATTATAGTAGTTATATTCTTGTTCATAGGGGCAGTATTATAGTAGTTATATTCTTGTACATAGGAGCAGTATTATAGTAGTTATATTCTTGTACATAGGGGGCAGTATTATAGTAGTTATATTCTTGTGCATAGGGGCAGTATTATAGTAGTTATATTCTTGTACATAGGGGGCAGTATTATAGTAGTTATATTCTTGTACATAGGGGCAGTATTATAGTAGTTATATTCTTGTACATAGGGGGCAGTATTATAGTAGTTATATTCTTGTACATAGGGGGCAGTATTATAGTAGTTATATTCTTGTACATAGGGGCAGTATTATAGTAGTTATATTCTTGCACATAGGAGCAGTATTATAGTAGTTATATTCTTGTACATAGGGGGCAGTATTATAGTAGTTATATTCTTGTACATAGGGGGCAGTATTATAGTGGTTATATTCTTGTACATAGGGGCAGTATTATAGTGGTTATATTCTTGTACATAGGGGCAGTATTATAGTAGTTATATTCTTGTTCATAGGGGGCAGTATTATAGTAGTTATATTCTTGTACATAGGGGGCAGTATTATAGTAGTTATATTCTTGTACATAGGGGGCAGTATTATAGTAGTTATATTCTTGTGCATAGGGGCAGTATTATAGTAGTTATATTCTTGTACATAGGGGCAGTATTATAGTAGTTATATTCTTGTACATAGGGGGCAGTATTATAGTAGTTATATTCTTGTACATAGGGGGCAGTATTATAGTGGTTATATTCTTGTACATAGGGGCAGTATTATAGTGGTTATATTCTTGTACATAGGGGCAGTATTATAGTAGTTATATTCTTGTTCATAGGGGGCAGTATTATAGTAGTTATATTCTTGTACATAGGGGGCAGTATTATAGTAGTTATATTCTTGTTCATAGGGGCAGTATTATAGTAGTTATATTCTTGTACATAGGAGCAGTATTATAGTAGTTATATTCTTGTACATAGGGGGCAGTATTATAGTAGTTATATTCTTGTGCATAGGGGCAGTATTATAGTAGTTATATTCTTGTGCATAGGGGCAGTATTATAGTAGTTATATTCTTGTACATAGGGGCAGTATTATAGTAGTTATATTCTTGTACATAGGGGGCAGTATTATAGTAGTTATATTCTTGTACATAGGGGCAGTATTATAGTAGTTATATTCTTGTACATAGGGGGCAGTATTATAGTAGTTATATTCTTGTACATAGGGGGCAGTATTATAGTAGTTATATTCTTGTACATAGGGGCAGTATTATAGTAGTTATATTCTTGCACATAGGAGCAGTATTATAGTAGTTATATTCTTGTACATAGGGGGCAGTATTATAGTAGTTATATTCTTGTACATAGGGGGCAGTATTATAGTGGTTATATTCTTGTACATAGGGGCAGTATTATAGTGGTTATATTCTTGTACATAGGGGCAGTATTATAGTAGTTATATTCTTGTTCATAGGGGGCAGTATTATAGTAGTTATATTCTTGTACATAGGGGGCAGTATTATAGTAGTTATATTCTTGTTCATAGGGGGCAGTATTATAGTAGTTATATTCTTGTACATAGGAGCAGTATTATAGTAGTTATATTCTTGTACATAGGGGGCAGTATTATAGTAGTTATATTCTTGTGCATAGGGGCAGTATTATAGTAGTTATATTCTTGTACATAGGGGGCAGTATTATAGTAGTTATATTCTTGTACATAGGGGCAGTATTATAGTAGTTATATTCTTGTTCATAGGGGGCAGTATTATAGTAGTTATATTCTTGTACATAGGGGGCAGTATTATAGTAGTTATATTCTTGTTCATAGGGGCAGTATTATAGTAGTTATATTCTTGTACATAGGAGCAGTATTATAGTAGTTATATTCTTGTACATAGGGGGCAGTATTATAGTAGTTATATTCTTGTGCATAGGGGCAGTATTATAGTAGTTATATTCTTGTGCATAGGGGCAGTATTATAGTAGTTATATTCTTGTACATAGGGGCAGTATTATAGTAGTTATATTCTTGTACATAGGGGGCAGTATTATAGTAGTTATATTCTTGTACATAGGGGCAGTATTATAGTAGTTATATTCTTGTACATAGGGGGCAGTATTATAGTAGTTATATTCTTGTACATAGGGGGCAGTATTATAGTAGTTATATTCTTGTACATAGGGGCAGTATTATAGTAGTTATATTCTTGCACATAGGAGCAGTATTATAGTAGTTATATTCTTGTACATAGGGGGCAGTATTATAGTAGTTATATTCTTGTACATAGGGGGCAGTATTATAGTGGTTATATTCTTGTACATAGGGGCAGTATTATAGTGGTTATATTCTTGTACATAGGGGCAGTATTATAGTAGTTATATTCTTGTTCATAGGGGGCAGTATTATAGTAGTTATATTCTTGTACATAGGGGGCAGTATTATAGTAGTTATATTCTTGTTCATAGGGGCAGTATTATAGTAGTTATATTCTTGTACATAGGAGCAGTATTATAGTAGTTATATTCTTGTACATAGGGGGCAGTATTATAGTAGTTATATTCTTGTGCATAGGGGCAGTATTATAGTAGTTATATTCTTGTACATAGGGGGCAGTATTATAGTAGTTATATTCTTGTACATAGGGGCAGTATTATAGTAGTTATATTCTTGTACATAGGGGGCAGTATTATAGTAGTTATATTCTTGTACATAGGGGGCAGTATTATAGTAGTTATATTCTTGTACATAGGGGCAGTATTATAGTAGTTATATTCTTGCACATAGGAGCAGTATTATAGTAGTTATAT
Organism: Anomaloglossus baeobatrachus; assembly: GCF_048569485.1. NCBI lineage: Eukaryota > Metazoa > Chordata > Amphibia > Anura > Aromobatidae > Anomaloglossus > Anomaloglossus baeobatrachus. The sequence continues at coordinate 675,780,065 of NC_134355.1, forward strand.
TCTTGTACATAGGGGGCAGTATTATAGTAGTTATATTCTTGTACATAGGGGGCAGTATTATAGTGGTTATATTCTTGTACATAGGGGCAGTATTATAGTGGTTATATTCTTGTACATAGGGGCAGTATTATAGTAGTTATATTCTTGTTCATAGGGGGCAGTATTATAGTAGTTATATTCTTGTACATAGGGGGCAGTATTATAGTAGTTATATTCTTGTACATAGGGAGCAGTATTATAGTAGTTATATTCTTGTTCATAGGGGCAGTATTATAGTAGTTATATTCTTGTACATAGGAGCAGTATTATAGTAGTTATATTCTTGTACATAGGGGGCAGTATTATAGTAGTTATATTCTTGTGCATAGGGGCAGTATTATAGTAGTTATATTCTTGTGCATAGGGGCAGTATTATAGTAGTTATATTCTTGTACATAGGGGCAGTATTATAGTAGTTATATTCTTGTACATAGGGGGCAGTATTATAGTAGTTATATTCTTGTACATAGGGGCAGTATTATAGTAGTTATATTCTTGTACATAGGGGGCAGTATTATAGTAGTTATATTCTTGTACATAGGGGGCAGTATTATAGTAGTTATATTCTTGTACATAGGGGCAGTATTATAGTAGTTATATTCTTGTACATAGGGGGCAGTATTATAGTAGTTATATTCTTGCACATAGGAGCAGTAGTAGTAGTTTGTCATAGTTTTGTATGTGCTGATGCCCGCACATCTCTTGGTAATTTGTATACTCTGGGTGGCCACCATGTATGTAGTTTTACGTTTCATCTCCTATTGTCTTCAGAGCAGGTCCTTCCCTTGGATTCCAGTATGGGGTCGTTCTGCAGGTATTTAGGGCCATACACACAGGATAATTAGATGGCGGTAGTGACTGCTGTGCACTGCATAAATCTCTATAATGTATTAGTGCAGGAACAATGTATCACTCTGGAGTCCAAACTGTTAACCCCTTGTAGGCCTGTGTGGAGTGAATACAATTGTGGCAAAGTACAGTATTTGGTCCTGGTGAGATTTCAGCCTGGGGATGCAAAAAGCAATTCCTGATTACTGCTCCTATTTACAATAGATGAGAAATAAAAATAGATAGAGGTCAGTTTATGGAACTTTTCTTACCCGTTTTCTGCCATAAAAAAAAAAAAAATCACACGTTTTTGGAATTTTCCACCCCTCGTGCCACTTGAGGCCTGAAAAGTGGGAGTAGGAGCTATGGAAATAGCTAAAAGTCAGATTTTAAAAGTTGCAAAAAAAAAAAAATTGCACTTTTTAAGGGGTGTCATAAAACTTGGAAAAACCTCTCCAAATTGAAGGTATATCTAAATATGTAACAAACTGTGCGACTGGGAATTAAAGACACAAATGGGCATTGCCATAACCTTCCAGCCACCAACATTGCTCATCAGCGGGGGCGGATGTTGCTGCAGCCATTTCTTGGAGGTTCGCTTTTATTTCCCCTGTACCCTCTCACATATGTTTCCTATTACTATTGAAAGGGTAATTAACCATGTAGCGCGTGCAGCCAGATGTTAATTTAAGGACCTATTCCTGGTTTCCATTAAATTGCCCCTTAGATCAGAGCATTGTGTCAGATCTGCAGGAGCAGACATCCCTGCGCCGTATCTAAGGGGTATAAGTGCTCTCTACTTCCATTTTCTTTCTGGAAATCATTTTTGGCCTGAGATCACAGACTTCTACCCATTCTCTTGTGACCTCTCAGAACATAATTATGACTGGGTTTCCCTTTTGTAGCAATCAGACTTGTTAGTATTTGATCTATTACAATAAAGTGTCCACCTGACGAACCCCCACTGGCGAAACCTGGCACAGAGCAGAGGGGAGAGCGCCAGTTTGGATGAGTCCTTGCTCGTATTGCGTGCTGCTGTGGAGTTGGAAAGGTTTTGCTGGGTTGAAAGTAAAGACAACTCTGAGGAGCCAGTGATGACAATCAGAGTATGAGCTCTTAGGGGTACTTTACACGTTGCGACATCGCAAGCTGATGGTAGCGATGCCGAGCGCGATAGTCCCCGCCCCCGTCGCAGCTGCGATATGTGGTGATAGCTGCCGTAGTGAACATTATTGCTATGGCAGCTTCACATGCACTTACCTGGTCGGCGACGTCGTGGTGACTGCCGAACAATCCCTCCTTCAAGAGGGAGGTGCGTTCGGCGTCCCCTCGACGTCACCGCGACGTCACTAAGCGGCTGGCCAATAGAAGCGGAGGGGCAGAGATGAGCGGGACATAACATCCCGCCCACCTCCTTCCTTCCGCATTGCCGTCGGGACACAGGTAAGATGTTTGTCGCTCCTGCGGCTTCTTACACAGCGATGTGTGGTGCTGCAGGAACAACAAACAACATTGTATCTGCGGAGGCACCGACATCATGGAAATGAACGATGTTACACAGATCAGCGATTTTTGACTGTTTTGCGCTCGTTCATCGTCGCACCTAGGATTTACACTTTGCAATGTCGCTACCGGCGCCGGATGTGCGTCACTAACGACCTGACCCAGACGATATATTAGTAGCGATGTTGCAACGTGTAAAGCCCGCCTTAGGGTCATTGGTCTAATCTCTCTCTCCTGTAGAGTGTAAGCTTTTATGGTCAGCAGGGTCTTCTGTTTCCTGTAGAGTGTCAGCTCTTATGGTCACCAGGGTCCTCTCTCCTATGGAGTGTAAGTGCCTATGGTCAGCAGGATACTCTCTCTCCTGTAGAGTGTCAGCTCTTATGGTCAGCAGGGTCCTCTGTCCTATAGAGTGTAAGTGCCTATGGTCAGCAGGATCCTTTCTCTCTCTCTCTCTCCTGTAGAGTGTAAGATCTGATGGTCAGCAGGGTCCTCTCTCCTATAGAGTGTAAGTGCCTATGGTCAGCAGGATCCTCTCTCTCTCTCTCTCTCTCTCCTGTAGAGTGTAAGATCTGATGGTCAGCAGGGTCCTCTCTCCTATAGAGTGTAAGTGCCTATGGTCAGCAGGATCCTCTCTCTCTCTCTCTCTCCTGTAGAGTGTAAGATCTGATGGTCAGCAGGGTCCTCTCTCCTATAGAGTGTAAGTGCCTATGGTCAGCAGGATCCTCTCTCTCTCTCTCTCTCTCTCTCCTGTAGAGTGTAAGATCTGATGGTCAGCAGGGTCCTCTCTCCTATAGAGTGTAAGTGCCTATGGTCAGCAGGATCCTCTCTCTCTCTCTCTCCTGTAGAGTGTAAGATCTGATGGTCATCAGGGTCCTCTCTCCTATAGAGTGTAAGTGCCTATGGTCAGCAGGATCCTCTCACTCTCTCTCTCTCTCCTGTAGAGTCTAAGATCTGATGGTCAGCAGGGTCCTCTCTCCTATAGAGTGTAAGTGCCTATGGTCAGCAGGATCCTCTCTCACTCTCTCTCTCTCTCTCCTGTAGAGTGTAAGATCTGATGGTCAGAGGGGTCCTCTCTATCTGTCTCCTGTAGTATGTAAGCTCTTATGCTCAGCAGGGTCCTCTCTCTCTCTTGTAGAGTGTAAGTGTCGCGGGCGGGGGACAGATCACAACCGGGGGGGACGCTCGAGGCACTCGGATCCGGGCGGTTGCTGTGGCTCGAGTGGCAGCCGGATCCGGGGCTCGCGCAGCCGTCCATTGCCCATGAGTGAAAAGGGGTTATATACAGGGGACAGAGTCTTGTCAGTGATGCCACCCGTGGGTTGCGATGAGGGATGGTGACACCACCGCTGCCTTGTATGTGGGTGCCCGGGGCTGATGGAGCGGGGCAGCAAGGTGGGATCCCCTCCACGGTTAGGGGAGGTGTAGTCTTGGGACAGAGAGAATGGTGAGGGATTGCAGGGAGCAGGAAACTCACAGTTCAGTTGTCGTGGTGCTGGATGAGCTGGTGCTGATTTGGATGGTCAGTAACCACACACAGTCTGTATTGTAAACCAAATTGCCAATGGCCGGTCACCTTTGGCGGGTGTCTTTGGGTCCCACACCCAGATATACAGCCAGGGGCCCTTTCTTCCACACTCTCTGTCTGTCTCTTTCTTGTCTGGACTAGTCCGCTTGAACGGCCTCCGGACCGGATCCCCTCTCTCGGCACCGGCGGGCTACAATCCTGCCCCGGTTGGCCTCAGGTTCCCCGCGACTGGATCTCTGTGCCTGTGGCCCTCACTGCCACCTAGTCCGGTAGTCCAGGGCTCCAACCCCGACTACCACCTTCTCCAGAGAGCTCCAACTTTCTCCTGTCAGCGCTTCACTGACTAAAGCTCAAACTGAAGCTAAACTCTGCTCTGTCACTTCCTAAGCTCCTTCGATCCCTCCCATTTTCCTGGGGAGGGGGTGACTAGGCCTGATTGGCTGGTGTATGTCTGTGTGGGGACTGTGTTGGTCCCAAGTAGGAGAATGGCCTGCACTTTGGTGGATTTGTGCAGGCTCTGTGACAACCTGGTTTTGCCAGGGCGTCACATAAGCTCTTAGGGTCAGTGTGGGTCCTCTCTCTCTCTCTCTCTGCTGTAGAGTGTAAGTTCTTATCATTAGCAGAGTCCTCACTCTCTCCTGTAGAGTGTAAGCTCTTAGTTTCAGTGGGGTCCTCTCTCTCTCTCTCTCTCTCTCTTTCTCTCTCCTGTATAGTGTAAGCTCTTATGGTCAGTGACGTCCTTTCTCTTTATTCGCACCGTGCCCGGACATCAGGAATCTGCGGATCTGACGGTCCAAACCGATTCCACCACTCCTGATGAATGTGTGCTGACCCTCCTTCACCTGCGTCGTCTTATCTGGCAATGGCACAAAAAATGTTAGAAATGTTTGGCAAAAGCGCAAGGTAAACTCAAAGGCTTTTTGTGCCAGATGAATGCTCAGTTATATAGTATCTGCAAGAAGAAACCTGCCGGTAACAATGTGCCATTCTCTTACCGACCCCGTAAGTCCACCATTGTCTTCTCAGCATCATCCATACTTATATAATCAATAGGTTCAGCGACCCCCGAGTGCCCCTCGTTACCCTTTAAACAGGACCAGCAGAATAGTGAGTGCAGCTCTGGAGTATAATACAGGATGTAACTCAGGATCAGTAATGTAATGTATGTACACAGTAACAGCACCAGCAGAATAGTGAGTGCAGCTCTGGAGTATAATGCAGGGGGTAACTCAGGATCAGTAATGTAATGTATGTACACAGTGACTGCACCAGCAGAATAGCGAGTGCAGCTCTGGAGTATAATACAGGATGTAACTCAGGATCAGTACAGGATCAGTGATGTATGTACACAGTGACTGCACCAGCAGAATAGTGAGTGCAGCTCTGGACTATAATACAGGATGTAACTCAGGATCAGTAATGTATGTACACAGTGACTGCAGCAGCAGAATAGTGAGTGCAGCTCTGGAGTATAATACAGGAGGTAACTCAGGATCAGTACAGAATCAGTAATATAATGTATGTACACAGTGACTGCAGCAGCAGAATAGTGAGTGCAGCTCTGGAGTATAATACAGGAGGTAACTCAGGATCAGTAATGTAATGTGTAAGGACCAGGAGGACGGGTAGGCCCAGGAGGTGGATCCACTGGACTGAGCACCCCACCGAGGGCAGGGTACCCGGTAGCTGGAGCACTACGGATAGCAGGACAGTCCTTTCAGAGGACCGGAGTGAAGAAGTCCCTGGGACCACAGAGTCTCTGAAGGTAGTCCGGGTGGCGAGGCTCAGGTTCGGAGGCCGGGATGATGTCAGGCAGAATCCGGAACCAGCTGAGCGAGGGGGTCGGTCACCACACGGATCAGAGACGGTAGGGACTGAAGAGATGTCGGACATTCACAGTCCGGAGTTCTGGAACCGTCAGGACCAGTTAGCGAGGCAGGAGCGGCTCTACGAGACAGATAAGTCAGTACTGGAGAAGGCACAGGGGGACCTGACTCCTAGCTTACTAAACACGAAGAACAGGCCCCGCTCACTTGGAAAAGAAACCCCTTTATACCCTGTACCAGTGTGTTCAATATCCTGTCAGTGGACGCTGGCCCTTTAAGAGAGGGTCAATGACCGCACGCGCGCCCTAACGCGCATGCGAGAGGCCCGGGTGCCAGAAGCCAGGGCAGGAAGCGGTGCACAAGAGGCAGGAGTGCCCGGCAGAAGGCTCAGTGTCGCGGAAGGGTGCCGGGAGCGGGGACCAGGACGCCTGGAGGATGCAGGTGAGGGAGAGGGAGCAAGGAGGCTGTGGAGTGGAGGACCGGGGAGCGCAGCACGGGAGACGGGGAGCGCAGCACGGGAGCCGGGGAGCGCGGCACGGGAGCCGGGGAGCGCGGCCAGGGAGCGCGGCACGGGAGCCGGGGAGCGTGGCAGGGGAGCCGGGGAGCGTGACAGTACCCCCTCCCCCACGCCCCCCTCCCCGCAACCGGGACAGGAAGTCACGTATCAAGGGTGTACCCACATTCTCCCGGGGTTCCCAGGACCTATCCTCTGTACCATACCCAGCCCAGTCCACCAGGAAGAACTGCTGGCCCCGCACGGTCTTCATGGCCACGATATCCCTTACTGCATAGATGTCATCGTCAGCAATAGGAGGAGGAGCAGAACTGGCAGCAGCGGAGAAGGGACCAAGGACAACCGGCTTGAGCAGAGAGACGTGGAAGGAGTTGGGTATCCTCATCGTGGCCGGGAGTTGCAGCTTGTTGGAGACCTCATTGATCTTGCCGATGACTTTAAATGGCCCGATGTAGCGAGGACCCAGCTTGTATGATGGTAGCTTCAATCGGACATATTTGGAAGCAAGCCAGACCAGATCTCCTGGAGAGAAACACAGAGGATCCAGACGCCTCTTGTCCGCGTGTCTCTTCATCCGCAGGGAAGCACGTCCAAGGGACGCCTTGACAGAGTCCCAAATTGCTGAGAAATCACGGACTACGGTATCAGCAGCAGGTACATCCGAGGAAGAGGATACAGGTAATGGGACGGAAGGCTGAAGTCCGTAAACGACATGGAAGGGAGAGCTGGAGGAGGACTCACTGACGTGATGGTTATGGGAGAATTCAGCCCAAGGAAGGAGCGTGGACCAATCGTCGTGATGGATGTTAACATAGTGGCGCAGGAAGGAGGTCAGGATCTGATTGACTCGTTCCACTTGGCCATTCGACTGAGGGTGGTAGGCCGAAGAAAAGTCCAGAGCCACTCCCAGATGTTTGCAGAGAGCCCTCCAGAAGCGGGAGGTAAACTGAGTTCCTCTGTCGGACACAATGTGTGTGGGAAAGCCATGCAAGCGGAAGATGTGCTGTATGTAGGCGTCAGTGAGTTCCTGGGGAGAGGGCAGTCCAGCCATAGGGACGAAATGAGCCATATTGGAGAAACGATCCACCGGGACCCATATGACCGTGTGTCTGGAGGACGAGGGCAAGTCCGTAATAAAGTCCATTGCAATGTATTGCCACGGAATGGAGAGAATTGGCAGTGGCAGAAGACGACCATATGGCAGGTGTTTGGGCGTCTTGTTCCGGGCACAGGATGAGCAGGCTGAGACAAAAGACGCGACATCCGTGCGAAGGGATGGCCACCAATAGTGCCGGACAATCGTACTCCATGTTCTCTTCTGACCAGCATGGCCGGCTATTTTCGAGGCATGGCCCCAGTGCAACACTTTCTGTCTGTCGGTTTCAGAGACATACAGTTAGGTCCAGAAATATTTGGACAGTGACACAAGTTTTGTTATTTTAGCTGTTTACAAAAACATGTTCAGAAATACAATTCTATATATAATATGGGCTGAAAGTGCACACTCCCAGCTGCAATATGAGAGTTTTCACATCCAAATCGGAGAAAGGGTTTAGGAATCATAGCTCTGTAATGCATAGCCTCCTCTTTTTCAAGGGACCAAAAGTAATTGGACAAGGGACTCTAAGGGCTGCAATTAACTCTGAAGGCGTCTCCCTCGTTAACCTGTAATCAATGAAGTAGTTAAAAGGTCTGGGGTTGATTACAGGTGTGTGGTTTTGCATTTGGAAGCTGTTGCTGTGACCAGACAACATGCGGTCTAAGGAACTCTCAATTGAGGTGAAGCAGAACATCCTGAGGCTGAAAAAAAAAGAAAAAATCCATCAGAGAGATAGCAGACATGCTTGGAGTAGCAAAATCAACAGTCGGGTACATTCTGAGAAAAAAGGAATTGACTGGTGAGCTTGGGAACTCAAAAAGGCCTGGGCGTCCACGGATGACAACAGTGGTGGATGATCGCCGCATCCTTTTTTGGGTGAAGAAGAACCCGTTCACAACATCAACTGAAGTCCAGAACACTCTCAGTGAAGTAGGTGTATCTGTCTCTAAGTCAACAGTAAAGAGAAGACTCCATGAAAGTAAATACAAAGGGTTCACATCTAGATGCAAACCATTCATCAATTCCAAAAATAGACAGGCCAGAGTTACATTTGCTGAAAAACACCTCATGAAGCCAGCTCAGTTCTGGAAAAGTATTCTATGGACAGATGAGACAAAGATCAACCTGTACCAGAATGATGGGAAGAAAAAAGTTTGGAGAAGAAAGGGAACGGCACATGATCCAAGGCACACCACATCCTCTGTAAAACATGGTGGAGGCAACGTGATGGCATGGGCATGCATGGCTTTCAATGGCACTGGGTCACTTGTGTTTATTGATGACATAACAGCAGACAAGAGTAGCCGGATGAATTCTGAAGTGTACCGGGATATACTTTCAGCCCAGATTCAGCCAAATGCCGCAAAGTTGATCGGACGGCGCTTCATAGTAAGGATGGACAATGACGCCAAGCATACAGCCAAAGCTACCCAGGAGTTCATGAGTGCAAAAAAGTGGAACATTCTGTCAATCACCGGATCTTAACCCAATTGAGCATGCATTTCACTTGCTCAAATCCAGACTTAAGACGGAAAGACCCACAAACAAGCAAGACCTGAAGGCTGCGGCTGTAAAGGCCTGGCAAAGCATTAAGAAGGAGGAAACCCAGCGTTTGGTGATGTCCATGGGTTCCAGACTTAAGGCAGTGATTGCCTCCAAAGGATTCACAACAAAATATTGAAACTAAAAAATTTTTTTTGGGTTTGGTTTATTTGTCCAATTACTTTTGACCTCCTAAAATGTGGAGTGTTTGTAAAGAAATGTGTACAATTCCTACAATTTCTATCAGATATTTTTGTTCAAACCTTCAAATTAAACGTTACAATCTGCACTTGAATTCTGTTGTAGAGGTTTCATTTCAAATCCAATGTGGTGGCATGCAGAGCCCAACTCGCGAAAATTGTGTCACTGTCCAAATATTTCTGGACCGAACTGTAGGTCTTCCCAGGGGGTATCTGAGCCGGCGTGACAGGAGCCACCGGAACGACTTTACTGGGGCAGATGATGAGCTGGGATGTCTCCTCCTCCTGCTCCATGGGCACGAAAGACCTGGACAACGCATCTGCCCGCACGTTCTTATCCGCGGGCCGAAAATGGAGTTGAAAATCGAACCTGGCAAAGAGCAAGGACCAGCTGGCTTGTCGTGGGTTCAGTCGTTGAGCAGACCGCAGGTACTCCAGGTTCTTGTGGTCAGTGTAAATGACCACGGGGTACACTGCTCCCTCCAGGAGGTAGCGCCATTCCTCCAGAGCCAGCTTGACTGCTAATAGCTCTCGATCACCGATGGTGTAGTTGCGTTCAGGCGCCAAGAAGCTCTTGGAGAAGAATCCGCAAGTGACCATCTTCCCGGTGGAGGACTTCTGCATGAGCACTGCCCCGGCCCCTGAGGAGGAGGCATCCACCTCCAAGGTGAACTGTCGGTTTAACTCTGGACGATGGAGCACAGGAGAGGAAGCAAACGCCCGCTTCAGGGAGCCGAACGCGGCGTCGGCTGCAGGTGACCAGTCCTGCGGGTTAGCCCCCTTCTTGGTCAAGGCAGAGAGAGGCACAGTCAGAGCATAGAAGTGAGGGATGAACTGACGGTAATAGTTCGCAAAGCCAAGGAAACGTTGAATCGCCTTCAGTCCGGAAGGAGGGGGCCAGTTGAGGATGGAAGAGACCTTCTCTGGGTCCATCTGCAGGCCGGTGTCGGAGATTACGTAACCCAGGAAGGGAAGAGACGACTGTTCGAAGACACACTTCTCGTACTTGGCGTACAGGCGATTCTCTCTAAGCCTTTGTAGTACCAGCTGCACGTTCTCTCTGTGGGTCTGTAGGTCCTGGGAGAAGACCAGGATGTCATCCAGATATACCACCACACAGACGTAGAGAAGGTCCCGGAACACGTTGTTCACTAGTTCTTGAAAGACTGGTGAGGCGTTACACAGGCCGAAGGGCATCACACAATACTCGTAGTGCCCATCACGAGTGTTGAATGTGGTTTTCCATTCGACCCCAGAGTGGATGCGGACCAGGTTGTAGGCACCACGAAGATCCAACTTGGTAAACACACGGGCTGCTCTGAGCCGATCAAACAATTCGGGGATGAGCGGCAGGGGGTATTTATTCTTTACGGTGATTTGGTTCAATCCCCGGTAGTCAATGCAGGGGCGCAGGTCGCCCTCTTTCTTCTTAACGAAGAAGAAGCCTGCTCCAGCAGGAGAGGAGGATCTCCGAATGAATCCCCATGCCAGGTTCTCAGTGATGTAGGCAGACATGGCCCTTGTTTCAGCAGGGGACAAGGGATATATCCGTCCTCGAGGTGGTGTGGTTCCCGGCAGTAGGTCGATGGCACAGTCGTAGGGACGATGTGGCGGCAGTACCTCTGACTCCTTTTTATCAAAAACGTCCGCGAAGGACCAATAGGCCGAAAGCAGTCCTGGTAGGGACTCCGGGACCGGAGGTCGTCGGATGGGCTGTATGGACTTCAGGCAGTTCTCGTGGCAAGACGGGCCCCATCGGGTAATTTCGCCAGCACGCCAGCTGACCGACGGTTCGTGTGTCCGTAACCAGGGAAGTCCCAGCAGGATCTGATGAAACATGCGCGGGAGGACGTAGAGAGTGATTTTCTCAGTGTGCAGGGCACCGATACGTAGTTCTACAGGCTTGGTGATCCAAGAGATGGTGTCAGAGAGGGGTCTCCCATCTACAGACGCAATCACGAGGGGTTTGTCTAGTGGAATAACAGGCACCTGGTACTTGTCCACCGTAGCCTGCTGGATGAAATTGCCTGCTGCCCCGGAATCGAGGTACGCTTCTGCCGTGAACCGCGTCTCTCCCGTTGTCACCTGAACAGTCCATGTAACCGGGTCTGAGAGAGTCCCAGTACCTAGGGTGGCCTCTCCTACCAACCCTAGGCTTTGCAGTTTCCCGGCCTCTCTGGACAGGAACGTAGCAGGTGTGTGCCCTCTCCGCAGTAGAAGCAGAGGCCCTTGGCGAGCCGTTCTGCTCGGCGTTGCTCACACTGCCTCAGACGGTCAATCTGCATGGGCTCGTGGGCAGAGACGCCAGATGACGCCGACTGAGGAACGGCGGGCTTCCGCGGAGGGGAGGAGTGCCGTATCGGACGTCTCTCGCGGGACACCTCTTTGGATCGTTCCTGAAGGCGGAGGTCCACCCTGGTGGCTAGAGCGATCAGGGCATCCAGGGTGGAAGGAACATCGCGGCCGGCCAGTTCGTCCTTAATACGACCGGAGAGTCCTTCCCAGAAGGCGGCAGTTAGGGCCTCATTGTTCCATCCTAATTCTGAGGCCAAGGTGCGGAAGCGGATGGCATATTGCCCCACCGTCAAGGTCCCCTGGCGTAGCCTGAGGAATGAGGAGGCGGACACGGCGGCACGTCCGGGTTCGTCAAAGGTGGTTCGAAAAGCCTGCAGGAATTCCTGGATGTTAGTGGTCACAGGGTCCTCCTTCTCCCACAAGGGGTTCATCCAGGCCAGTGCCTCACCCTCTAGATGGGACATCACAAACGCCACCTTGGCTTGGTCGGAGGCAAAAAGATGCGGAAGCAGCTTAAGGTGGAGAGAGCACTGATTCAAGAATCCTCTGCAGGTCTTAGGATCTCCGGCATACCGGGGCGGAGAGGCCAAGCGGAGTTTAGAGGCTTCCGAGGAAGCTCCCACGGGAGCTGTGGACTGTGATGCCAGGGACCTGGCTGTCGCTTGCAGCATATTCAGGCGGGTGTCCACTGAGGTCATGAAGGCAAGCATGCGGGATTGGGTCTCGCGTTGTCATCCGAGTTTCTGCTGCAACCGTCCACTGACCAGGGAGCATGGCACGGGAGCCGGGGAGCGTGGCACGGGAGCCGGGGAGCGCGGCACGGGAGCCGGGGAGCGCGGCACGGGAGCCGGGGAACGCGGCACGGGAGCCGTGGAGCGTGGCACGGGAGCCGGGGAGCGTGACATAATGTATGTACACAGTGACTGAACCAGCAGAATAGTGAGTGCAGCTCTGGAATATAAGACAGGATGTAACACAGGATCAGTACAGGATAAGTAATGTAATGTATGTACACAGTGACTGCACCAGCAGAATAGTGAGTGCAGCTCTGGAGTATAATACAGGATGTAACTCAGGATCAGTACAGGATCAGTAATGTAATATATGTACACAGTGACTGCACCAGCAGAATAGTGAGTGCAGCTCTGGAGTATAATACAGGATGTAACTCAGGATCAGTATAGGATAAGTAATGTAATATATGTACACAGTGACTGCACCAGCAGAATAGTGAGTGCAGCTCCGGGATATTATACAAGCTTTACCCCACTCTCAAACATGTGCTTTCAGTTTGTTTGTGTATAATGTTGTAAGATTTGTACTTTAAATGGCTTTTAAGAGGGAGGACTCTTAAGACTGCTTTACACCAGACAATCTATCGTGCAATAGATCGTCGGGGTCACGGTTTTTGTGACGCACATCCGGCATCGCTGGCGATGCCGGCCTGTGTGACACCTCCTAGCGACGCAGTATCGCTCACAAATCGTGAGTCGGGTACTGCTCGCTAGGTTCCATAATATCGTTTAATTTAGTTGACCATCGTTTCCGTGGTAGCACACGCCGCTCCGTGTGACACCACGGGAACGATGAGCAGCTCACCTGCCTACCGCGGCCGCCGCCGGCTCTATGTGGAAGGAAGGAGGTGGGCGGGATGTTTACGTCCCGCTCATCTCCGCCCCTCCGCTTCTATTGGCCGGCGGCCGTGTGACGTCGCTGTGACGCCGAACATCCCTCCCACTCCAGGAAGTGGACGTTCGCCGCCCACAGCGAGGTCGCACGAGAGGTAAGTATGTGTGACGGGGGTTACTGACTTTGTGCGACACGGGCAGCGATTTGCCCGTGACGCAAAAAGGATGGGGGCGGGTACGATCGATTGTGAAATCGCACAATCGGTCGTACCGTGTAAAGCAGCCTTTAGTTTTCTAATCTAGTCCTAAAGAGGAATACGAAAGGTGTCACCACCAATAATAAGTCCTTGTCAATGCCGTGCAAGGTTGGTAATAAAATCGGGTCACCTTGGCAATCTTGAACCTCAGTTGCCCAACGCTGGAGCATTCACCAGTTCCAGTAACTCCGAGTTATTTCAGTGGAGCTTAGAATCGTCCACTGTTCAGAGATTATTCAGATATTGAAACCCCGTGTCGCTGCTTGGGTCAGATGTGGACCCTTCCCGGATTCCTGTTAGCAGATATATTCTGTACATCGTTAACGCTACAAGCTGCGACAGGAGAGTAACATACAAAAGCACAAAGAACTAATAAAGAGATCACAGCACAGAAGGATGATCTGGAGCCGGCACACCTGACCCCTCCAGGCAGTATGGAGTCATTCAAGGTCACCGTCCGCCAGTGTCTCGGGGCAGGAATTCTACTCCTGGTGGTCTTGGGGCAGGAATACTTCCCCTGGTGGTCTTGGGGCAGGAATACTTCCCCTGGTGGTCTTGGGGCAGGAATACTACCCTTGGTGGTCTTTGGGCAGGAATACTACTCTTGGTGCTCTCAGGGCAGGAGTACTACTCTTGGTGGTCTCAGGGCAGGAATACTACTCTTGGTGGTCTCAGGGCAGGATTACAACTTTTGGTGGTCTCGAGGCCGGAATACTACTCTTGGTGGTCTTGGCGCAGGAATACTACCCTTGGAGGTCTTTGGGCAGGAATACTACTCTTGGTGGTCTCAGGGCAGGAATACTACTCTTGGTGGTCTCAGGGCAGGAATACTACTCTTGGTTGTCTCAGGGCAGGATTACAACTTTTGGTGGTCTCGAGGCAGGAATACTACTCTTGGTGGTCTTGGGGCAGGAATATTATTACTTGGTGGCATCAGGGCAGGAATACTACTCTTGGTGGTCTCAGGGCAGGAATACTACTCTTGGTGGCCTCAGGGCAGGAAAACGACTCTTGATGGTCTCGGGGCAGGAATACTACTCTTGGTTGCCTCAGGGCATGAATATTACTCTTGGTGGCCTCAGGGCAGGAATATTACTCTTGGTGGTCTCAGGGCAGAGATACTACTTTTGGTGGTCTTGGGGCAGGAATACTACTCTTAGTTGCCTCAGGGCAGGAATATTACTCTTGGTGGTGTCAGGGCAGAGATACTACTCTTGGCGGTCTCGGGGCAGGAATACTACTCTTGGTGGCCTCAGGGCAGGAATATTACTCTTGGTGGTGTCAGGGCAGGAATACTACTCTTGGTGGCCTCAGGGCAGGAATACTACTCTTGGTAGCCCCAGGGCAGGAAAACGACTCTTGGTGGGCTCAGGGCAGGAATACTACTCTTGGTGGCCTCAGGGCAGGAATACTATTTTTGGTGGTTTTGGGGCAGGAATACTACTCTTGGTAGCCCCATGGCAGGAATATTACTCTTGGTGGCCTCAGGGCAGGAATACTACTCTTGGTGGCCTCAGGGCAGGAATACTATTTTTGGTTGTTTTGGGGCATGAATACTACTCTTGGTGGCTTTGGGGCAGGAATACTACTCTTGGTAGCCCCAGAGCAGGAATACTACTCTTGGTGGCCTCAGGGCAGGAATACTACTCTTGGTGGTCTTGGGGCAGGAATACTACTCTTGGTGGTCTCAGGGAAGAGATGCTAGTCTTGGTGGCGCCTCAGGGCAGAGATAACAAGTGTGTTAAATGTCTCACTAGCTGAGCTGGTTCCTCTGAGCCCAAAGTCCGGGAGGGCACGTGGGTAATGTGCATCGATGAGGTATGCAGGGACCGACATCAGAGGGACTGAACATCACAGCATGACAGGAGACGTCCTGAAAACTGCAGACAGGTTGCAGAGGTATTGAAAGCCACATGCAGACAGGTAACTTAGATACTGAAAGCTGAAGGCAGATAGGAGAATTCCTGGAGACTGCAGGCTGCAGAGCTCATGAAAACCACAGGCAGACAGGTATCTGATGGACTGGAAGTCGCTGGAAGACAGGAGATGTCCTGAAACCCGCAGACAGGTTGCAGAGGTATTGAAAGCCACATGCAGACAGGCAACTTAGGTACTGGAAGCCGAAGGCAGACAGGAGAATTCCTGGAGACTGCAGGCTGCTGAAGACCTGAAAGCCACAGGCAGACAGGTAACTGACGGAATTGAAGCCATTGGAACACAGGAGATGTCCGGAAGACTGCAAACAAGTTTCTGTGCACAGATAAACTGAATGTCTTAATATCAAGACATATTCCAAAGAAGCTCAACACGTGTCATGGCTTTCCGCAGGTTATATCTTGTATTGGAGTGTATTTACTTTCATTTTATGCTGAAAGGGTTAAAGACCCTTTCCTTGCTGGCTGAGGTTACTCTTAGCCTCAATCACAGCTGCTGCATTTTGTCATCACACCCTTCTGCTATATATACCCACTCCTGGCTTTACTCCATGCCGGTAAGAGATCTCCTCTACTGTCCACCTTGAAGGAGCTAGCCACTGGAGAAGCTCAGGTGTGGTTTAGTTGCAGCTGTGAAGTTTCCTGCTGAAGAAACCAATGAGCGTTTTTGTTGTGTCTTTCCCCACCTGTGTTTTTTTTATTGCAGTAGTGGGACTAGTGTCTCACTGTCCTACTCACTAGCCAGGGTTAGTTCAGCGTCAGCTAGAGTCTAAGCACATGAATGCCCATGGGGAAGGACCCATCTAGGGACGTTAGGGAGCTCATGGATCAATCTCAGGTGAGTGTGAGGTGGTAACCCATTTTCCCCACTCCCTACCGCCAGGGCCTCCCTCTCCATCTTCCCTGGTTTTCCCTCAGTCTTGCGCCCCACGCCGGTAAATCCTTCACCCCAGCATGACAACATGGGAGCTTGCTGGGCTACTTTCAAAGCCTGATGTAGAGCACAAGAAATTTAGCAGATCGAGGAGAAGGAACCAGAGCCCAGTCTGGTTCAAGTGTGTAACAAAGTGTATGGTGGTATTATTTGAGCACAGTATGGGCTCTTTATCACTGTATTATTATTTATCTTAAGAGAAAAAAGAGGAACTGCATAGTATAAATGTGGAACGCGTGGTAAAATTGTAGGCATAGTCGCTTACCTGAAGCACGAGCATGCACACCACTGGTAATGCAGACTTGGGACTGGATATGGCTGCTGCTCCACCCGCACTGTCAGAGATCAGAAGATAACGATCCGAGAATATGTGGAGCAACAACATTTTTAGTGAATAACGCGTTTTGGAAGGTGTTAGATCAACTCCGTAATGTGTTGTTTAATAAATTCTGTACTGCTCATCTTCTGACCTTGGGCAGCACCCAATGAAACTGCGTTCTTTTTCCAACCTGTTTTATTATTAAGGTATACTGTAGCGCCTGCGTCCCTGCAGTGATGCTGACCTACTCCCCGCCCTGGCCGGGTTACTTCCTCCCTCACTGCCCTGTGGGCATTCACGTGTTCTCCTGCTTCCTTTCCCTCTCAGGGCCTGTGTACGCAGCCCAGGTCTTCTGGGACTTTACTTAGGCTGCACTCGCATGTACATTGACCCTCCTCTTAAAGGGCCAATGCACTATTTTCAGAGACACTATGTATTTAAGGCACCCTCCCATTAGGGGAGGTGCCTGCGCAACATCATTATTTAGTCTGGCTACCAGTCTGCTAGCGAGTTATCAGGTCCTGTGCGCCTATCTCGTTATCACCTGTACCTGCCTTCTCATACCTATTTGTCCCTGCCGTGTCCACCATATGTCCATACCTGCCTACCTGTCTCCAGCCATCTCACCTTTACCAGCTTGATACCTGTGCCCGTTCCTGAGTCTGTCACCTGTCCTGGGGGTCACTGCCCTGGGAGTGGTACCTGGCATCTGCCTCACGTTAGGAGCTTAGTTAAGATCCCACGACTAAAGGGTAAGCCAGGTGTTACAACATGGACTCTGTCAGTGCCTAGCATGGGTTAAGTTTCTTAAAATTCAGCCAGACATGAAGATATCTTGTTTATAAACGGGGGATAAGCCCCTCATTGTTTCTACGAGACTCTTAGGAGTCTAGTGTTAAAGTTCTTGTTGACTCATGTAATTGCCTTGGCCAGTGAAGGTCAGATACCCAGACAAATCAATTATTGGAACCTCCCATTGTATTACTATGTGTATTGCTAGATGTGATGTAACTTAGCTGTCTCTCCCTCATCTCTGCCAGAGACCATTACTACTAGGGATATTTTGTATAAGGCTTGAAATCTATCCAATAAGAGCCCAGTCTTATCCACCAATCGTGAAGACCCCAGTGGTCTGAATGGAGAGCTCAGGGGTATAAGAAGGACTTTCAATTGCCCGAGTAGTCTCTGGCTACATGATACCAATCTAGGATCTGCGGATCCGATTGGCAAGCCATAACCGAACCTGGATTATAACACTACATGGACTTCAGCATCGAATGCAAGGATTCGGCTGAGATATAAAGGACTACCTAAGGAAGGAATCCTGCTTGGGACAATCCAGTCACCTGACTACAGGCTTTGCGGTCCTCAGACAGCTTCCTAAATCCGGCGTTATTCCATTCTCGGTGGGTGCCCGCCGAAAGCAGGGTGCTGCTGGTTTGGAGTAAGTAGCCCTGGAAGCTTTGAGGCACGGACATTCTAATCCCTGGTGAGTCAGCGGAAGGGGGAGAAACTATTGCCAGTTACATTCTGTGGTTTTGCTAGTTATGTGTTATGTACCGTTAATTGTTTGGGAACCAATGAAGTCTTAATATTGTGATTCCCTCACCCTGTGTTGTCTGAGTAGTGTTACGCCCACGGTTAAGGAGGTCGGCGTTCAGTTGGGATGAGCCCTGGGCCATGCTGTCTTTCTAAAGGCGGCCGGGCCAGCGGACGAGAGCACCCACTGACCCCCGTGTCCCACTGTGGTCCAGTGGGTCCACTAACCCCACTTGCTGCCTCTACATGGGCCACAGGCTTTACACATTCACTGAAAAGAGCTACCATTTTGCTTTGCAAGTCAGGAATACACATCCACTGTATAAATTATTGGACAAGTAGATGGCGGCATTATTTAAACATGGCATGCCATTGTTATTTGAGCACTTTATTGTAGGATTATTTTGTCTGTATTGTGATGTTGGGCACTGTAGCGTTCTGTTACCGGCACTGAATGGAGCTGTATTTGGAGCGCCGTATACCATTTTGTCACAATAAAAGTGGAATTTTCTTTTAGTGGATTAAACGCTAAAATAATAGTGCCGACATCCTTTTACATTTAGAAACGTAGTTGTGCTCCAAGAGTTAAACAAGGGCTATTACCCGTACAATTTGCCGCCATTTCGATACTTGTTTCCTTCCATTGAAAGCTGCTTTCTCGCAGGTGAATAATCAGAATTACCCTTGCTGAGAAATAGGCCATCGCGCCGGTAGCCTCCCAAGCCTTGTTACAATTACCACTGTTGTCTACTTCTTACGGCTGAAGAATGGATGGATACGGTTAGAGCGGGTGCGTTAATGACCGCGCTCCACATTGCTGCATAACTATCCCATTCCTGCGCGCTTTATCCCGGACACTGAGACAAATGGATCTGATTATACGCAGCTTGTTCACAGAAGCCATTACCTTCACACGAGTGACAACCGATCTTTATATATGACCTTCGAAAGAGCCAAGAGCTTTAAAGGCACCGGAAGAAGCGCTGCACAACCAGATATGGGGAACACTCCACACACCTCAACAATGACCTTGCACCACTAAGAAGGAAGGGTTGTGGAATTATGGAAATTACAGGAGGGAGATTGATCTTCAAGTGATGAAAAAATAGTCTAAACATGTTCTACACACCTCGATTTATTCAGTCTGGAGTATAAGCGCCACATACAGAAATCCCAGCACTTTCAGTCTCGGCTGTTATAAGTTAAGTAAATAGTGGTCGTCTGAGAAACGTTCTGACACTATGAATGTATTTGGGCAGGAAAATCAGTAAAATCTGATGCTGGTATCTCCCTGTGCAGTCACCGATCAATGACATTCCAGATATGCTTGATGGGAGACAAGTTTAGAGATGCAGCAGCCATGGAAGACAAGTCTGGAGATGCTGCAGCCATGGGAGACAAGTTTGAAGATGCTGCAACCATGGAAGACAAGTCCAGAGACGGTACAGCCATGGGAGACAAGCCTGGAGATGCTGCAGCCATGGGAGACAAGTCTGAAGATGCTGCAACCATGGAAGACAAGGCTGGAAATGCAGCAGCCATGGGAGACAAGTCTGGAGACGCTGCAGCCATGGGAGACAAGTCTGGCGGTGCTGCAACCATGGAAGACAAGTCCGGAGACGTTGCAGCCATGGGAGACAAGTCTGGAAATGCTGCCACCATGGAAGACAGTTCTGGAGATGTTGCAGCTATGGGAGACAAGTTTGGAGATGCTGCAGCCAAGGGAGACAAGTCTGGAGATGCTGCAGCCATGGTAGACAAGTCTGGAGATGCTACAGCCATGGAAGTAAAGTCCAAAGATGTTTCAGCCATGGGAGACAAGTCTGGGGATGCTGCAGCCATTGGAGACAAGTCTGGAGATGCTGAAGCCATGGGAGATAAGTCTGGAGATGCTGCAGCCATGGAAGACAAGTCTGGAGATGCTGCCACCATGAGTGAGAAGTCTAGAGATGCTGTAGCCATGGGAGACAAGTCTGGAGATGTTGCAGCCATGGGAGGCATGTCTGGAGACGCTGCCGCCATGGGAGACAAGTCTGGAGATGCTGCAGCCATGGGAGACAAGTCTAGAGATGCTATAGCCATGCGAGATAAGTCTGGAGATGCTGCAGCCATTGGAGACAAATTTGGAGATGTAGCAGCCATGGGAGGCATGTCTGGAGACGCTGCAGCCATGGGAAATAAGTCTGGACATACTGCAGCCATGGAAGAGGAGTCTCGGGATTCTGCAGCCATGGGAGAGAAGTCTGGAGACGCCGCAGCCATGGGAGAGAAGTCTGGAGATGCTTCAAGCCATGGGAAGACTTTTAGGCCATTTAGGCTACAGACACTAGGTCAAGCAACATGTGGCTTAAGGGGGCTTTACACGCTGCGACATCGCTAATGCGGAGTCGTTGGGGTCACGGAATTTGTGACGCACATCCGGCCGCATTAGCGATGTTGCTGCGTGTGACACCGATGAGCGATTTTGCATCGTTGCAAAAACGTGCAAAATCGCTCATCGGTGACATGAGGGTCCATTCTCGATTATCGTTACTGCAGCAGTAACGATGTAGTTCGTCGCTCCTGCGGCAGCACACATCGCTATGTATGATGCCGCAGGAACGAGGAAGCTCTCCTTACCTGCCTCCCGGCCGCTATGAGGAAGGAAGGAGGTGGGCGGGATGTTACGTCCCGTTTATCTCCGCCCCTCCGCTGCTATTGGGCGGCCGCTCAGTGACGTCGCTGTGACGCCGCACGGACCGCCCCCTTAGAAAGGAGGCGGATCGCCGGTCACAGGGACGTCGCCGGGCAGGTAAGTACGTGTGACGGGTCTGGGCGATGTTGTGCGTCACGGGCAGCGATTTGCCGTGTCGCGCAACAGATGGGGGCGGGTACCCACACTAGTGATATCAGGACCGATATCGCAGTGTGTAAAGTAGCCTTTAGTGTCATGGATGCGGGCGGCCATGAGGTGGCATGTTGAAAAAGAGCTCCTGGGACACTTTGGTGAAATGGCTGCACCACTGCTTCCACCACCAAATCAATGTAATGCTGAGCTGATATGCACCTAGAATAAAGACTAGAGGGATCCCCCCACACCATAACCCTGGAAGTAGGACCGGTATAATGTTCCCTTATGAAGGTCACTTCATGGTGTTGTCCACGTGGTCTCCAAACCAATCTCCGGCTATCACTGCATTCAAGTCAAAAGTGGAACTCATCGCTGAAGAGGACAGGACTCCATTACAGCCTCCATTGCTTCATTCGAACCTCCAGTCTCTATCTGCAGATTAAATGGTCAACTCCATGAAGAAACCTTCACAAGGGAACATCACACCGTTCCTTCATCTAACACTAGGGTGTGTAGTGGCATAATATACTGTAGCCGACACCCTCTAGTCATCATTCCTGGCGCAGTAACAGTGTTAAGTGGCCCAAATGTGCTCCCATGGCCGTCAGTGTCTTTAGAATTGTCTCCCATTGAGCACATCTAGGACGTCATTGGTCGGTAATTACTCCAGAGCTGCCAGCTGAGGATCTTGATGATTTCCCCAAGTCCATTCAGTGCAGCAAAACATTCCTGAGACGACCATGAATAACCTCACTGATAGCTGCCGAGGCTCGAAGTGCCAGGATCTCTGCACATGGCTCATACTTCAGATTGAAGGAATCAAGAAGTTTTGAAAATGTTGCTTCCATTTTTTCATCATCTGTTCATGTCTATCCTGGGATTTACAGACTTTCATTTTTGATGTTTCAATTTCAGTGTTGAGGCGCGTAGCTTTGATCACATCAGACATATTGCATAAGCACAGCGCACACATCAGACACATCACACAAGCACAGCGCACACATCAGACACATCACACAAGCACAGCGCACACATCTGACACATCACACAAGCACAGCGCACACATCAGACACATCACACAAGCACAGCGCACACACCTAACCTATCACACAAGCACAGCGCACACATCAGACACATCACACAAGCCAGCGCACACACCTAACCTATCACACAAGCACAGCGCACACATCAGACACATCACATAAGCACAGCGCACACACCTAACCTATCACACAAGCACAGCGCACACATCAGACACATCACATAAGCACAGCGCACACACCTAACCTATCACACAAGCACAGCGCACACATCAGACACATCACATAAGCACAGCGCACACACCTAACCTATCACACAAGCACAGCACACACATCAGACACATCACATAAGCACAGCGCACACACCTAACCTATCACACAAGCACAGCACACACATCAGACACGTCACACTAGCACAGCGCACACATCAGACACATCACACAAGGACAGCACACACATCTGATACATCACACAAGCACAGCGCACACATCAGACACATCACACAAGCACAGCGCACACATCAGACACATCACATAAGCACAGCGCACACACCTAACCTATCACACAAGCACAGCGCACACATCAGACACATCACATAAGCACAGCGCACACACCTAACCTATCACACAAGCACAGCGCACACATCAGACACATCACATAAGCACAGCGCACACATCAGACACATCACATAAGCACAGCGCACACATCAGACACATCACATAAGCACAGCGCACACACCTAACCTATCACACAAGCACAGCGCACACATCAGACACGTCACACAAGCACAGAACACACATCTGACACGTCACACAAGCACAGCACACACATCTGACACGTTACACAAGCACAGCACACACATCAGACATATTGCATAAGCACAGCACACACATCAGATAGGTTACACAAGCACAGCACACACATCAGACACATCACACAAGCACAGCACACACATCAGACACATCACACTAGCACAGCGCACACATCAGACACATCACACAAGCACAGCACACACATCAGACACATCACACAAGCACAGCACACACATCAGACACATCACACTAGCACAGCGCACACATCAGACACATCACACAAGCACAGCACACACATCACACAAGCACAGCGCACACATCACACACATCACACAAGCACAGCGCACACATCACACGCATCACACAAGCACAGCGCACACATCACACGCATCACACAAGCACAGCGCACACATCAGACACGTCACACAAGCACAGCGCACACATCTGACACATCACACAAGCACAGCGCACACATCAGACACGTCACACAAGCACAGCGCACACATCTGACACATCACACAAGCACAGCTCACACATCACACACATCACACAAGCACAGCGCACACATCACACGCATCACACAAGCACAGCGCACACATCAGACACGTCACACAAGCACAGCGCACACATCACACGCATCACACAAGCACAGCGCACACATCAGACACATCACACAAGCACAGCGCACACATCAGACACGTCACACAAGCACAGCGCACACATCTGACACATCACACAAGCACAGCTCACACATCACACACATCACACAAGCACAGCGCACACATCAGACACGTCACACAAGCACAGCACACACATCAGACACGTCACACAAGCACAGCGCACATATCTGACACGTCACACAAGCACAGCGCACACATCAGACAGGTTACACAAGCACAGTGCACACATCAGACAGGTTACACAAGCACAGCGCACACATCTGACACATCACACAAGCACAGGGCACACATCAGACACGTCACACAAGCGCGCACACATCTGACCTATCACACAAGCACAGCGCATACATTTGACACGTCACACAAGCACAGGGCATACATGATGCATTAGACAAGCACAGAGCACACCTCTGAAGCATTCCACAAGCACAGCGTACATCACACACATCACACAAGCACAGTGCAGATATCACACACATCACACAAGCACAGCGCACACATCACACAAGCACAGCGCACACATCACACACATCACACAAGCACAGCGCACACATCAGACACATCACACAAGCACAGCGCACACATCACAAAAGCACAGCGCACACATCACACAAGCACAGCGCACACATCAGACACATCACACAAGCACAGCGCACACATCACACACATCACACAAGCACAGCGCACACATCAGACACATCACACAAGCACAGCGCACACATCACAAAAGCACAGCGCACACATCACACAAGCACAGCGCACACATCAGACACATCACACAAGCACAGCGCACACATCACACACATCACACAAGCACAGAGCACACATCACACACATCACACAAGCACAGCGCACACATCACACACATGACACAAGCACAGCGCACACATCACACACATCACACAAGCACAGCACACACAGTTTTTTGTGGTGAATTAAACTTAAATACTGTACTGTAGACAAATGACTCACCAAAAACACAGCCAAAATATGCAACAAAAAACACAGCAAAAATGCAGCAAATGTGCTTTTTGAAAGCAGTTTTTCATTGCCAAGAAAGCAGGTTTTGGCTGTAGAAAAAATGCAGCAAAAATGTAATGGGTGATCATAGCCTACAACAGCAAGTCCAGAGGGTGACTTCTGCTCCTGTATAACTGTCATCACATCTCTGCAGCGATGAGCTGGTGGTGCCCTGAGGGCCCTATCCAGACTCCCCCCACTTTCTTTCCACTGGATCAAGATGAGATCTCAGTACAGGATGGACAGTAGCCTAGTACAGCAGCGCTCCGAAGAAGACATCAAGAAGACTCTCTCTTTTCCAACCTCTGGCATCTTTGGCGAATCTCCTCTAATATCCAGCATCTTCGTAAAATCTTTTCCAACCTCTGGCACTTTCGACAAATTTTCTCCTACCTGCGCTATATTCGGCGAATCTTCTCCAACTTCTTCAGTGAATCTCTTCCAACGTCCGGCATGTTTGTCAAATCTCCTTCATCTTCAGTGAATCTCCTCCAACCTCTGTAACCTTCGGCAAATCTCCTCCAACCTCTGGCATCTTCGGCGAATCTCCTCCAACTTACAGCATCTTCGTCAAATTTTCTTACAACCTCTGCCGTCTTCAGCGAATTTCCTCTCTTCCAACCTCTAGCATGTTTGGCGAAATTCCTCCAACCTTTGTCATCTTCAGCAAATCTCCTCCAACCTCCGGCATCTTTGGGGAATCTCTTCCAACCTCCAGTATCTTCAGCGAATGTCCTCCAATCTCTGGTATCTTTGGTGAATCTCCTCCAACGTTCGGTATCTTCGGCAAATTTCCTCCAACCTCTGGCATCTTTGGCAAATCTCCTCTAACCTCCAACATCTTCGGCGAATCTCTTCCAACCTCTGGCATTTCATTGAATCTCCTCCAACCGCAGGCATCTTCGGCAAATTTCCTCCAACCTCCGGCATCTTTAGGAAATCTCCTCCAACCTTTGGCATTTTTGGCGAATCTCTTCCAACCTCTGGCATTTTCGGCGAATCTCCTTTAACTTTCTGCATCTTTGTCAAAACTCTTCCAACCTTTGCCATCTTTGGCAAATCTCCTCCAATCTCCGATATCATCGGTGAATCTCCGCAAACCTTTGGCATCTTTGGCAAATTTCCTCCAACCACTGACATCTTTGGCAAATCTCCTCCAATCTCTGGCATCTTCGATGAATCTTTTCCAACTGCTGGCATCTTTATTGAATCTCCTCCAACATCTGGCATCTTCGGGAAATCTCCTCCAATCTCCGGCATCTTTGGAAAATTTCCTCCAACCGCCAGCATTTTCGGCGAATCTCCTCCAACTTTCTGAATCTTTGTCAAATCTCCTCCAACCTCTGTCATCTTTGGCAAATCTCCTCCAATCTCCGGCATCATCGGTGAATTTCCTCCAACCTTCGGCATCTTCGGCGAATCTCCTCCAACCTCTGTCATCTTTGGCAAATCTCCTCCAATCTCCGGCACCATCGGTGAATTTCCTCCATCCTCCAGCATCTTCGGCGAATCTCCTCCAACCTCCAGCATCTTCGGCGAATCTCCTCCAACCTCCAGCATCTTTGGCGAATCTCCTCCATTTTCCAGCATCTCCGACAACTCTTCTGATTAGCAGACCCTTCTTCATGCCACAACGATGACTTCACTCCTGGCCTAATGATCACAAAAGGCATCAGTGATGCCGCAGGTCAGAGGAGGTTTGCTGAGCTCCTTTCTGGTAGTACAGACTACAGACATACCCGCCAGGACAGGGGCTTGCGATTCTTTTTGTTCACTCTACTGTCTCTATCCATCCATCCATCCATCCATCCATCCATCTATCTCTCTAACTATCTAATCTATCCATCTAATCCATCAAATCTATCCATCCAACCATCCATTTATCTATCTGTCTGTCTGATATGGAATAGATATAATATTTTGAAATGGATAGATATTAGACACAGTAAATAGAACTGATAGATAAAATATCCCTATCTCTTCATTTTTGGAATGCTGCCATTTTTTATTTTATCTACAAAAAGCATGGATCTTTGGATTTGCAGCCAAACCACTCTCACGGTGCTGCTTCGCTCCTCCATTCCTGCATTTATTAGAAGGTCTGTGGCCGGGTCTGTATCACGCGGCATTATCGGTGTGTGTGATACATTAACGACGTATATACTTTCTCCGGTTGCCATGCCATTATAATGGCACCACGCTTTCCTAGCATTCGTATACCCTCATCATCAGCAGTAATGAGGGGCTGCGGCTGCCCATTCCTTGTACTTACGGAAGCGACTCGTACTCTTTGATGGTGGCAGCTGCTCCAGCCACACGAGGATGGAGGCATCTAGTGTGAAGACCCGCGGTGAGAAAACGAGTCACTCAGCTGCGAAAAAGCAATTTACAATATTAGGAATTGGAAAGGCTTATGTAGTGTAGGATGACGTTCTTCGTAATTGCTTGGCTTGTTAGGTTGGGGCCTCCCTTTACACAACGAGGCGGATTTATCAGAGGTCTGTTGTGATACAAAAACAAACGTATTTGGATTTGTATACTGGCCTGTAAAGAATGGCTAGGGTTTCTGGGTTTCCCTTTAAAGAAGTCATAGATGTGACAAGGGAACCCAGGGAAGCCTATACTGTTTCTAAAGCTGGGGCTTCTGTGCTCACCCTAACCCTTGATGGTATGGAGGTCCAGGTCACCACCCTAGGCCCTATTTCCTGTCCTCGTTCCTTATGTTATGACCCCCCCTCCACAACCCACCACCCAGGCGGAATAGCCAAGAACAGGAGTCAACACCCCACCCACAAATATGGACAGACAGGGATAACAACAACAACAAAACCTACTCGTACACATGGCAACCACACACAAATGAGCCACAAAAAGTGTGTAGCACCCATGGGGCAAGGGGTTGCGTTACTCATCACCGGGCTTGTGATGTCGGGTCAGGGTCATGTCACGGGGTGCCCTTTTGCCCGGTTTCATGGCCCCAAGGTGTACAATAAAGGAGATGGGGGATGATAATGGTGGAGGTTGGTTTCGTGACGCCACCTGCGGTACGCGGCCAGGGAATAGCCGCCGCTGCTGTCGCTGTACTCCGAGGTGGATGGTAATAGCAACTAAGATGTTTCTGCTCCCGACAGGTGGAGTGGGCCCCGGGGAAGTTGATGAGGGGAGTAGTAATGGCGGGCACTGAAGTGTGGGGCAGCGGCACCGGCAAGGACAGGTGAACGCAGTCTTTGCGGGTTCAAAGTCTTTTTACTCACAGTCTTGGTTTACCCGTGATATGCCGGTCACTGCCGTGATGGGCCCAGAGAATCCCGGGCAATTCGAGGTCACCGCCGGTATTCCCACTGTGAGTCCTTTTTGGTCGGGGTCCCTCCAATCCTGGTGTAGGTGGAATGTGGAACGGGCCGCGGGTGTTTCCTGCACTCTCTGCAGATCCCGGAATCCTGTGTAGCTGTAGAGAAGCCGAGCCAAGCTGCCTGCTCCAAGCCACGGGTCCTATAGTGCTCCCAGAAGTGTGAGGTAAAAGAAGTTTAGACTGAAGTCCCAGGTGTGTCTGTCACCCCAAGCTGTGCCCAGGGTTGACCTGGCTATGTGTGAAGATGCTCCTTCACTTTTCCCCAAGTGGTTCCCGCCCCCCAGGTGGCTGTCCTAGTGACCGGGAAAGTGCCATGTCTCTTGATGGCCATCCCCCTGTCTACCTCAGGCCATTCCCCCGGTGGGAAAGCACCTAACTGTGTTTTGTGTGTAAATGTGAGAAACACTAGCGATTAACCTCTCCTTACCCGGGATGAGTACTACATCCTAAGGGAGATGCAGTACCCTGTGGCGACTGAAGCCTCAGGGGCGCCACAAGTGCACTAGGGGAGACAACATAAAAGGGGGGAATAAACAGGCTACTGGGGAACTTCCAAACCAAAACAAACACACCTGAGCATGCTCAGCAAACTCCAATGCGGCAGCCAACAGAACAACTGAGAGAGTACATAACAGCTCCTTCCACCTCCTGGCCAAGCTTCCTAATGATAGAAAATACCTGGCCCCCTCTGGTGGACATAGAGGGTATTTATAGAACCTGACCAGCAGTCAGGAGCTGTTGAAAGGAAACCTGGCATTAACCATCTCCTCCCCAAAGGAAAGGGAATTCATTTAATCTGTAGAGTCCCACAAGATAAAGTGAGACTCCGACCCAGAACCAGTCACTAAACTCTGCAGCAGGGGAAAGTCCGTGACAACTAATCAACATAAGAATAGTCAAGGAAAGGAGCGTCGGAACCGGGATAGGTGAGTGACAATGACAGTAACAATAACCCCATAACAGTGACAGCCACAGCACTGAAATTCAGGATCATATGACTTTGCTTTTGCGGTTTAGGAACACTCCATTCCAGGTGAGTGGCGGCATTGATTATGGTGCAGGATTTACCTTCTATAATGGAGGGTTTTTCCTGACTCATGTTATTACGAGAGTCCCCGCGTGTCATAAATAGAGTAATAATTGTGCAAATCATGGAGTGGGGTTGGGGGGGGGTGTTGCACAGATCCATGTCCCCCCAGCCACGAATCTTGCGTCGTGTGAGTGTGGAAATGTCAATGTCACAGCGTGTCATGAAGGTCGCTGCTCCTCGCTGCAGTCACCGGGGACGGGTGGGATGACATTACCTGGTGCACGTCTGTAAATAGCGAGAGCGAGGAGCAATCCCAGCCGAGAAGCAAGATAAATATTCCCAGATAATGAAACATCTCAAGATCCCGAGAAAGAAAAGATGAAGAAACAGACACAGCAGAGCATTCATCACATTATAATTATGCTATCACCAGCAGAGACGCAGAATATTAATATCTACAAAGTGATGGAGATACAAACAGGAAAGAAATATGGAAACAGTCAGCAAGCTTAATAGACACTATCCTAACTGTGTACTTGAGATTCTATAATGAAGATTACTGGACAGATGACACTTTCCAACATGCAAATCACCAGAGCGGTGTAGACTCGAAATACTGAGAGAGTTTAGCTCTGAAGTCAGCAGAATAGCGAGTGCAGCTCTGGAGTGTAAGGCCATGTGCCCACGGGAGCTTTTTGCTGCGGAGCTTGCCGCGGAAAACCTGTGGATTTTTCTGGATTTTCCAGATAAATCCACAGGTTCTAGCATGTACAGGCACTCCCCATGTTACCCTATGGGACATGAGGAGTGTCTGTGTCCACGCTGCGGAAAGTGCGGCTGCGGAATCTCCTGCGGAGATCCCTCAGCCGCACCTAACTGCATGTCAATTATTCATGCGGATTTACTTGCGGAGATCCCGGCCCTCCGCTATGGAGATAGAGGCTGGGACGTCCGTAGGTAAATCGCGTGAATCTCCGCATGTTTCCCGCAGCTATTCCGCTGGAAACTCGCAGCTAGAAATAGCTGCGGCTGCCGGCGGGCAGCTGCGTGAAACATTCGGCCGTACCTGCGAATATATCCGCAGGTACGAGCGTCCCGTGGGCACATAGCCTAACTGTAATGGGTACTTTGCACGCTGCGACATCGCTAGCCGATGATAACGATGCCGAGCGCGATAGTACCCGCCCCCGTCGCACATGGGATATCTGGTGATAGCTGCCGTAGCGAACATTATCGCTACGGCAGCTTCACACGCACTTACCTGCCCTGCGACGTCGCTCTGGCCTGCGGCCCGCCTCCTTCCTAAAGGGGCGGATCGTGCGGCGTCACACGGCAGGCGGCCAATAGAAGCGGAGGGGCGGAGATGAGCGGGACGTAAACATCCCGCCCACCTCCTTCCTTCCGCATTTCCAGTGGAGGTGTCGCGGGCGGAGGGGCCGCGCTCGCTACGCTCGGGTTCGGGGCTGCTGCTGCTCGGTGGCTCGAGCGGTGGGTCGGACCCGGGGACTCGAGCAGCGCTCCTCGCTCACGAGTGAAAAGGGTGTGGTTTGTTTGGGGAGATAGTTCGTGACGCCACTCACGGGTCGTGGTGATAATGTGCACCACCGCTGCTGGTGACGGGGATCCCGGGAGCGATGGCAGGGAGCAGCTAAGATGTTGGTTCCCCCTCCGTTGGTAGGGGTTGGTGATCCCGGGGCCTGGTGGTGGTACGGGGAGGCAGGTAGGCCGGGGTGCAGGGTTGCGGGGCAGCGCGGCGCCGGATGGCACTGTTGTACTCACTCAGGTACAGATTCACAGAGTCTCTGGTAAACCAAACGGCTGGATTGACGGGTCCCGCAGCCGGCTGCAGTGTCTTTGCTCTCCCCGGACAGTTTGGTGGCTGTCTTTACCTGCACCAGTGTAGAATGTATTGACTCCGATGGTTTCCCACTGGTAGTCCGCTCCCCGGCGTGTATGTACCGAAGGAGCCCCTTTTGCCCGCAGGCGCTGGCCCTTGGATCTCTAGCCTATGGCGATGGCTCTTTATCCTCACTGTGTGGACGGTTGCCTTCTATCGGGTCTTGGGTGTGAGGGAACCCCTGGGGTCCCGGTCACTATCTGATTTGACCGTTGTCGGCGGCTCCTAGCTTGGTCGGGGTCTGATGGCCCTGCCTTTGTGCTTGGTTCAGATCTGCTCCCCGGCTCAGTACCGGCGGGCCATCACTCGTCCCTGGTCCTACGGTTCCGCTGACCTGCGCCAACTCCTGCAGTCTGCCAACCTTGCTGACAGTGCCTGGGCTCCTACCCAGACACTAGCAGTTTCTGTCCTCTCACTTTCAACTCCAAAACTGAACTCCTCCACTCCACTACTCCACTTCAGCTGAACTAACTGTTTTTTCCCGCCTCCAGGCCTCTGAACTCCTCGGTGGGTGGGGCCAACCACCTGGCTCCGCCCCACCTGGTGTGGTCATCAAGCTTGGAGGACGGCAACAAGGATTTTGTTTGACTGTTGTAGACTATTCAGGGGAGGGGGTGTGTGTGATGTTGTATTTGTGACTACCTGGCTAGTCCAGGGCGTCACAGAGGCAGGTAAGGAGATATTCCTCGCTCCTGCGGCTTCATACACAGCGATGTGTGCTGCCGCAGGAAAGAGGAGCAACATCGTACCTGTCGCTGCAGCGAAATTATGAAAATGACCGACACTACACAGATCACCGATTTACGACGCTTTTGCGATCGTTTATCGGTGCATCTAGGCTTTACACGTTGCGACGTCGTTACTGGCACCGGATGTGCGCCACTTTCGATTTGACCCTGACGACATCGCAGTAGCGATGTCGCAACGTGCAAAGTACCCCTAAGGTTCGGGTTTTCCATGGAACTTGTTGTGTCTTCTTGCCCTTATCAAAGATGAAGTTGTTGCCTCGTCTTGCCCTTGAACTTCCTGTCTGCCCTGCTTATAAGTCTCGGTCCGGGACTTATTCCTTGCCTGAGTATTTTGTTGCTGCTTGCTCCTGAGTTGCTCCTGACTTGCTACTGGGCTTCCTGCTGTTGCTTGTTTTGTGATCTGCCTCATTACTGCTCAGCTGCCTGCAGTCCTCAGTGCATAATCCTGTTCCTGGCTGTTGTTCCCTCTCTTTAAGGCTTCTAGGAGAAGAGCTTCAGCCTACTGGACTTCCTTGATCTGTAAGGACTTTGATTCTCTGGTTGTAATCAGTGTACCTTATCCTGGGCTCAATCTGTACAGGCTGAGCACTGGACTTAAGTGGGACTTTGTCAGCCCTGGTAGACACACTGACAACCATTAGTTTGCTGTGTGCGCACTCCTGCTTGCTATTCTGGACATTCACGTATTTGTTCCTGTGCGTTCTCATGCACATTATTCTGGATAAACATGTATAGTGCGGTGAGCATTACTGTATATTACTTGCGGACATTCACGTCTTGGTGCCAGTCGTACTCCTGCATATTATTTCCGGACTTTCACGCATTTGTGCGGGTCATTTAGTATTTCTGGACATTCATTTATTTGTGCTGGTTGACCTTGCATTTCATTTGTAGTTAATTACTGTGTGTTAATTACTTGTCAATACAAGGTATTTACCCTACCCTTCTTCCAGTTTCATTATATTCCACACCATCAGATTCCAGAGTATGTACGTATTACAGTAGCTCAGTATCTGTACACGATAAATAATGTAATGTACAGTTAGGTCCAGAAATATTTGAAAAGTAAAACAAGTTTGGCATTTTAGCTGTTTACCAAAATATATTCAAGATCCAGTTGTAATCTGGGCTTAAAGTGCAGACCCTCAGCTTTAATTTGAGGGGATTCACATCTTAATTGGAGTCAGGGTTTTGGAATTACACATCTATAACATGTAGCTGCCTCTTTTTCAAGGGGCCAAAAGTAATTAGACAGTTATCTCATACTGAGCTGCATGAGCTATTCCTTCATTAATCCATCATCAATTAATCAGTTAAAAGGTCTGGAGCTGATTCCAGGTGTGGTATTTGCATTTGGAAGCTGTTGCTGTGAACCCACATGTGGTCGCAGGAGTTCTCAATACAGATGGGTCACTACAAAGTGCAAATTCAGAGGAGTCACCACAAGGTGCAAATACGGAGGGGTCACCACAAGGAGCAAATACAGAGGGGTCACCACAAGGAGCAAATACAGAGGGGTCACCACAAGGAGGAAATACAGAGGGGTCACCACAAGGTGCAAATACAGAGGGGTCACCACAAGGTGCAAATACAGAGGGGTCACCACAAGGTGCAAATACAGAGGAGGTCACCACAAGGAGCAAATACAGAGGAGTCACCACAAGGTGCAAATACAGAGGGGTCACCACAAGGTGCAAATACAGAGGGGTCGCCACAAGGAGCAAATACTGAGGAGTCACCACAAGGTGCAAATACAGAGGGGTCGCCACAAGGTGCAAATACAGAGGGGTCACCACAAGGAGCAAATACAGACGAGGTCACCACAAGGAGGAAATACAGAGGGGTCACCACAAGGAGCAAATACAGAGGAGTCACCACAAGGTGCAAATACAGAGGAGTCAACACAAGGTGCAAATACAGAGGAGTCACCACAAGGTGCAAATACAGAGGAGTCACCACAAGGTGCAAATACAGAGGAGGTCACCACAAGGAGCAAATACAGAGGGGTCACCACAAGGAGCAAATACAGAGGGGTCACCACAAGGAGCAAATACAGAGGGGTCACCACAAGGTGCAAATACAGAGGGGTCACCACAAGGAGCAAATACAGAGGAGTCTCCACAAGGTGCAAATACAGAGGAGTCACCACAAGGTGCAAATACAGAGGAGTCACCACAAGGTGCAAATACAGAGGAGTCACCACAAGGAGCAAATACAGAGGGGTCACCACAAGGAGCAAATACAGAGGGGTCACCACAAGGAGCAAATACAGAGGGGTCACCACAAGGAGCAAATACAGAGGGGTCACCACAAGGTGCAAATACAGAGGGGTCACCACAAGGTGCAAATACAGAGGGGTCACCACAAGGAGCAAATACAGAGGAGTCACCACAAGGTACAAATACAGACGAGGTCACCACAAGGAGCAAATACAGAGGGGTCACCACAAGGTGCAAATACAGAGGGGTCACCACAAGGAGCAAATACAGAGGAGTCACCACAAGGAGCAAATACAGAGGAGTCACCACAAGGAGCAAATACAGAGGAGTCACCACAAGGTGCAAATACAGAGGAGTCACCACAAGGAGCAAATACAGAGGAGTCACCACAAGGAGCAAATACAGACGAGGTCACCACAAGGAGCAAATACAGAGGGGTCACCACAAGGAGCAAATACAGAGGAGTCACCACAAGGTGCAAATACAGAGGGGTCACCACAAGGAGCAAATACAGAGGAGTCACCACAAGGTGCAAATACAGAGGAGGTCACCACAAGGTGCAAATACAGAGGAGTCACCACAAGGTGCAAATACAGAGGAGGTCACCACAAGGTGCAAATACAGAGGAGTCACCACAAGGAGCAAATACAGAGGAGTCACCACAAGGAGCAAATACAGAGGAGCCACCACAAGGAGCAAATACAGAGGGGTCACCACAAGGTGCAAATACAGAGGAGTCACCACAAGGAGCAAATACAGAGGAGTCACCACAAGGTGCAAATACAGAGGAGGTCACCACAAGGTGCAAATACAGAGGAGTCACCACAAGGTACAAATACAGACGAGGTCACCACAAGGAGCAAATACAGAGGAGTCACCACAAGGTGCAAATACAGAGGAGTCACCACAAGGTGCAAATACAGAGGGGTCACCACAAGGTGCAAATACAGAGGGGTCACCACAAGGAGCAAATACAGAGGAGGTCACCACAAGGTGCAAATATAGAGGGGTCACCACGAGGTGCAAATACAGAGGGGTCACCACGAGGTGCAAATACAGAGGGGTCACCACAAGGTGCAAATACAGAGGAGTCACCACAAGGTACAAATACAGACGAGGTCACCACAAGGAGCAAATACAGAGGGGTCACCACAAGGTGCAAATACAGAGGAGTCACCACAAGGTGCAAATACAGAGGAGTCACCACAAGGTGCAAATACAGAGGGGTCACCACAAGGAGCAAATACAGAGGGGTCACCACAAGGAGCAAATACAGAGGGGTCACCACAAGGAGCAAATACAGAGGGGTCACCACAAGGAGGAAATACAGAGGGGTCACCACAAGGAGCAAATACAGAGGGGTCACCACAAGGAGGAAATACAGAGGGGTCACCACAAGGTGCAAATACAGAGGGGTCACCACAAGGAGCAAATACAGACGAGGTCACCACAAGAAGCAAATACAGAGGGGTCACCACAAGGTGCAAATACAGAGGAGTCACCACAAGGTGCAACTACAGAGGGGTCACCACAAGGAGGAAATACAGAGGAGTCACCACAAGGTACAAATACAGACGAGGTCACCACAAGGTGCAAATACAGAGGAGTCACCACAAGGAGCAAATACAGAGGGGTCACCACAAGGAGCAAATACAGAGGAGTCACTACAAGGTGCAAATACAGAGGGGTCACCACAAGGTGCAAATACAGAGGAGTCACCACAAGGTGCAAATACAGAGGAGGTCACCACAAGGTGCAAATACAGAGGAGTCACCACAAGGTACAAATACAGACGAGGTCACCACAAGGAGCAAATACAGAGGGGTCGCCACAAGGTGCAAATACAGAGGGGTCGCCACAAGGTGCAAATACAGAGGAGTCACCACAAGGTACAAATACAGACGAGGTCACCACAAGGAGCAAATACAGAGGAGTCACCACAAGGTGTAAATACAGAGGGGTCACCACAAGGAGCAAATACAGAGGAGTCACCACAAGGTGCAAATACAGAGGAGTCACCACAAGGTGCAAATACAGAGGGGTCACCACAAGGAGCAAATACAGAGGAGTCACCACAAGGTGCAAATACAGAGGAGGTCACCACAAGGAGCAAATACAGAGGAGTCACCACAAGGTGCAAATACAGAGGAGTCACCACAAGGTGCAAATACAGAGGGGTCACCACAAGGAGCAAATACAGAGGAGTCACCACAAGGTGCAAATACAGAGGGGTCACCACAAGGTGCAAATACAGAGGGGTCACCACAAGGAGCAAATACAGAGGAGGTCACCACAAGGAGCAAATACAGAGGGGTCACCACAAGGTGCAAATACAGAGGGGTCACCACAAGGTGCAAATACAGAGGGGTCACCACAAGGTGCAAATATAGAGGGGTCACCACAAGGTGCAAATACAGAGGGGTCACCACAAGGTGCAAATACAGAGGGGTCACCACAAGGTGCAAATACAGAGGAGTCACCACAAGGTACAAATACAGACGAGGTCACCACAAGGAGCAAATACAGAGGGGTCACCACAAGGTGCAAATACAGAGGAGTCACCACAAGGTGCAAATACAGAGGAGTCACCACAAGGTGCAAATACAGAGGGGTCACCACAAGGAGCAAATACAGAGGGGTCACCACAAGGAGCAAATACAGAGGGGTCACCACAAGGAGCAAATACAGAGGGGTCACCACAAGGAGGAAATACAGAGGGGTCACCACAAGGAGCAAATACAGAGGGGTCACCACAAGGAGGAAATACAGAGGGGTCACCACAAGGTGCAAATACAGAGGGGTCACCACAAGGAGCAAATACAGAGGAGTCACCACAAGGTGCAAATACAGAGGAGGTCACCACAAGGTGCAAATACAGAGGAGTCACCACAAGGTGCAACTACAGAGGGGTCACCACAAGGAGGAAATACAGAGGAGTCACCACAAGGTGCAAATACAGAGGAGTCACCACAAGGTGCAAATACAGAGGAGTCACCACAAGGTGCAAATACAGAGGAGTCACCACAAGGAGCAAATACAGAGGGGTCACCACAAGGTGCAAATACAGAGGAGTCACCACAAGGTGCAAATACAGAGGAGGTCACCACAAGGTGCAAATACAGAGGAGTCACCACAAGGTACAAATACAGACGAGGTCACCACAAGGAGCAAATACAGAGGGGTCACCATAAGGAGCAAATACAGAGGGGTCGCCACAAGGTGCAAATACAGAGGGGTCGCCACAAGGTGCAAATACAGAGGAGTCACCACAAGGTACAAATACAGACGAGGTCACCACAAGGAGCAAATACAGAGGAGTCACCACAAGGTGTAAATACAGAGGGGTCACCACAAGGAGCAAATACAGAGGAGTCACCACAAGGTGCAAATACAGAGGAGTCACCACAAGGTGCAAATACAGAGGGGTCACCACAAGGAGCAAATACAGAGGAGTCACCACAAGGTGCAAATACAGAGGAGGTCACCACAAGGAGCAAATACAGAGGAGTCACCACAAGGTGCAAATACAGAGGAGTCACCACAAGGTGCAAATACAGAGGGGTCACCACAAGGAGCAAATACAGAGGAGTCACCACAAGGTGCAAATACAGACGAGGTCACCACAAGGAGCAAATACAGAGGAGTCACCACAAGGTGCAAATACAGAGGGGTCACCACAAGGTGCAAATACAGAGGGGTCACCACAAGGAGCAAATACAGAGGAGGTCACCACAAGGAGCAAATACAGAGGGGTCACCACAAGGTGCAAATACAGAGGGGTCACCACAAGGTGCAAATACAGAGGGGTCACCACAAGGTGCAAATATAGAGGGGTCACCACAAGGTGCAAATACAGAGGGGTCACCACAAGGTGCAAATACAGAGGGGTCACCACAAGGTGCAAATACAGAGGAGTCACCACAAGGTACAAATACAGACGAGGTCACCACAAGGAGCAAATACAGAGGGGTCACCACAAGGTGCAAATACAGAGGAGTCACCACAAGGTGCAAATACAGAGGAGTCACCACAAGGTGCAAATACAGAGGGGTCACCACAAGGAGCAAATACAGAGGAGTCACCACAAGGTGCAAATACAGAGGAGTCACCACAAGGTGCAAATACAGAGGGGTCACCACAAGGAGCAAATACAGAGGAGTCACCACAAGGTGCAAATACAGAGGGGTCACCGCAAGGAGCAAATACAGAGGGGTCACCACAAGGAGCAAATACAGAGAGGTCACCACAAGAAGCAAATACAGAGGGGTCACCACAAGGAGCAAATACAGAGGAGTCACCACAAGGAGCAAATACAGAGGGGTCACCACAAGGAGCAAATACAGAGGGGTCACCACAAGGAGCAAATACAGAGGAGTCACCACAAGGAGCAAATACAGAGGAGTCACCACAAGGTGTAAATACAGAGGGGTCACCACAAGGAGCAAATACAGAGGAGTCACCACAAGGTGCAAATACAGAGGAGTCACCACAAGGTGCAAATACAGAGGGGTCACCACAAGGAGCAAATACAGAGGAGTCACCACAAGGTGCAAATACAGAGGAGGTCACCACAAGGAGCAAATACAGAGGAGTCACCACAAGGTGCAAATACAGAGGAGTCACCACAAGGTGCAAATACAGAGGGGTCACCACAAGGTGCAAATACAGAGGGGTCACCACAAGGAGCAAATACAGAGGAGTCACCACAAGGTGTAAATACAGAGGGGTCACCACAAGGTGTAAATACAGAGGGGTCACCACAAGGTGTAAATACAGAGGGGTCACCACAAGGTGCAAATACAGAGGAGTCACCACAAGGTGCAAATACAGAGGAGGTCACCACAAGGTGCAATTACAGAGGAGTCACCACAAGGTGCAAATACAGAGGAGTCACCACAAGGTACAAATACAGACGAGGTCACCACAAGGAGCAAATACAGAGGGGTCGCCACAAGGAGCAAATACAGAGGGGTCACCACAAGGTGCAAATACAGAGGGGTCACCACAAGGTGCAAATACAGAGGAGGTCACCACAAGGAGCAAATACAGAGGGGTCGCCACAAGGAGCAAATACAGAGGGGTCGCCACAAGGTGCAAATACAGAGGGGTCGCCACAAGGTGCAAATACAGAGGAGTCACCACAAGGTACAAATACAGACGAGGTCACCACAAGGAGCAAATACAGAGGAGTCACCACAAGGTGTAAATACAGAGGGGTCACCACAAGGAGCAAATACAGAGGAGTCACCACAAGGTGCAAATACAGAGGAGTCACCACAAGGTGCAAATACAGAGGGGTCACCACAAGGAGCAAATACAGAGGGGTCACCACAAGGAGCAAATACAGAGGAGTCACCACAAGGGGCAAATACAGAGGAGTCACCACAAGGAGCAAATACAGAGGGGTCACCACAAGGAGCAAATACAGAGGGGTCACCACAAGGTGCAAATACAGAGGAGTCACCACAAGGTGCAAATACAGAGGAGGTCACCACAAGGAGCAAATACAGAGGGGTCACCACAAGGTGCAAATACAGAGGGGTCACCACAAGGAGCAAATACAGAGGAGTCACCACAAGGTACAAATACAGACGAGGTCACCACAAGGAGCAAATACAGAGGGGTCACCACAAGGAGCAAATACAGAGGAGTCACCACAATGAGCAAATACAGAGGGGTCACCACAAGGAGCAAATACAGAGGAGTCACCACAAGGAGCAAATACAGAGGGGTCACCACAAGGAGCAAATACAGAGGAGTCACCACAAGGTGCAAATACAGAGGGGTCACCACAAGGAGCAAATACAGAGGGGTCACCACAAGGTGCAAATACAGACGAGGTCACCACAAGGTGCAATTACAGAGGGGTCACCACAAGGAGCAAATACAGAGGGGTCACCACAAGGAGCAAATACAGACGAGGTCACCACAAGGAGCAAATACAGAGGGGTCACCACAAGTAGCAAATACAGAGGGGTCGCCACAAGGTGCAAATACAGAGGGGTCACCACAAGGAGCAAATACAGACGAGGTCACCACAAGGAGCAAATACAGAGGAGTCACCACAAGGAGCAAATACAGAGGAGTCACCACAAGGAGCAAATACAGAGGGGTCACCACAAGGTGCAAATACAGAGGGGTCACCACAAGGTGCAAATACAGAGGGGTCACCACAAGGAGCAAATACAGAGGGGTCACCACAAGGAGGAAATACAGAGGAGTCACCACAAGGAGCAAATACAGAGGGGTCACCACAAGGAGCAAATACAGAGGGGTCACCACAAGGAGGAAATACAGAGGGGTCACCACAAGGTGCAAATACAGAGGGGTCACCACAAGGTGCAAATACAGAGGGGTCACCACAAGGTGCAAATACAGAGGGGTCGCCACAAGGAGCAAATACAGACGAGGTCACCACAAGGAGCAAATACAGAGGGGTCACCACAAGGAGCAAATACAGAGGAGTCCCCACAAGGTGCAAATACAGAGGAGTCACCACAAGGTGCAAATACAGAGGGGTCACCACAAGGTACAAATACAGAGGAGTCACCACAAGGAGCAAATACAGAGGAGTCACCACAAGGTGCAAATACAGAGGGGTCACCACAAGGTGCAAATACAGAGGGGTCACCACAAGGAGCAAATACAGAGGAGGTCACCACAAGGTGCAAATATAGAGGGGTCACCACAAGGTGCAAATACAGAGGGGTCACCACAAGGTGCAAATACAGAGGGGTCACCACAAGGTGCAAATACAGAGGAGTCACCACAAGGTGCAAATACAGAGGAGTCACCACAAGGTGCAAATACAGAGGGGTCACCACAAGGAGCAAATACAGAGGAGGTCACCACAAGGAGCAAATACAGAGGGGTCACCACAAGGAGCAAATACAGAGGAGGTCACCACAAGGTGCAAATATAGAGGAGTCACCACAAGGTACAAATACAGACGAGGTCACCACAAGGAGCAAATACAGAGGGGTCACCACAAGGTGCAAATACAGAGGAGTCACCACAAGGTGCAAATACAGAGGAGTCACCACAAGGTGCAAATACAGAGGGGTCACCACAAGGAGCAAATACAGAGGGGTCACCACAAGGAGCAAATACAGAGGGGTCACCACAAGGAGCAAATACAGAGAGGTCACCACAAGAAGCAAATACAGAGGGGTCACCACAAGGAGCAAATACAGAGGAGTCACCACAAGGAGCAAATACAGAGGGGTCACTACAAGGAGCAAATACAGAGGGGTCACCACAAGGAGCAAATACAGAGGAGTCACCACAAGGAGCAAATACAGAGGGGTCACCACAAGGTGCAAATACAGAGGAGTCACCACAAGGAGCAAATACAGAGGAGTCACCACAAGGAGCAAATACAGAGGAGTCACCACAAGGAGCAAATACAGAGGGGTCACCACAAGGTGCAAATACAGAGGAGTCACCACAAGGAGCAAATACAGAGGAGTCACCACAAGGAGCAAATACAGAGTAGTCACCACAAGGTGTAAATACAGAGGGGTCACCACAAGGAGCAAATACAGAGGAGTCACCACAAGGTGCAAATACAGAGGAGTCACCACAAGGTGCAAATACAGAGGGGTCACCACAAGGAGCAAATACAGAGGAGTCACCACAAGGTGCAAATACAGAGGAGGTCACCACAAGGAGCAAATACAGAGGAGTCACCACAAGGTGCAAATACAGAGGAGTCACCACAAGGTGCAAATACAGAGGGGTCACCACAAGGTGCAAATACAGAGGGGTCACCACAAGGAGCAAATACAGAGGAGTCACCACAAGGTGTAAATACAGAGGGGTCACCACAAGGTGTAAATACAGAGGGGTCACCACAAGGTGCAAATACAGAGGAGTCACCACAAGGTGCAAATACAGAGGAGTCACCACAAGGTGCAATTACAGAGGAGTCACCACAAGGTGCAAATACAGAGGGGTCACCACAAGGTGCAAATACAGACGAGGTCACCACAAGGAGCAAATACAGAGGGGTCGCCACAAGGTGCAAATACAGAGGGGTCGCCACAAGGTGCAAATACAGAGGAGTCACCACAAGGTACAAATACAGACGAGGTCACCACAAGGAGCAAATACAGAGGAGTCACCACAAGGTGTAAATACAGAGGGGTCACCACAAGGAGCAAATACAGAGGAGTCACCACAAGGTGCAAATACAGAGGAATCACCACAAGGTGCAAATACAGAGGGGTCACCACAAGGTGCAAATACAGAGGAGGTCACAACAAGGAGCAAATACAGAGGAGGTCACCACAAGGTGCAAATACAGAGGGGTCACCACAAGGAGCAAATACAGAGGAGTCACCACAAGGAGCAAATACAGACGAGGTCACCACAAGGAGCAAATACAGAGGGGTCACCACAAGGTGCAAATACAGAGGAGTCACCACAAGGTGCAAATACAGAGGAGGTCACCACAAGGAGCAAATACAGAGGGGTCACCACAAGGTGCAAATACAGAGGGGTCACCACAAGGAGCAAATACAGAGGAGTCACCACAAGGTACAAATACAGACGAGGTCACCACAAGGAGCAAATACAGAGGGGTCACCACAAGGAGCAAATACAGAGGAGTCACCACAATGAGCAAATACAGAGGGGTCACCACAAGGAGCAAATACAGAGGAGTCACCACAAGGAGCAAATACAGAGGGGTCACCACAAGGAGAAAATACAGAGGAGTCACCACAAGGTGCAAATACAGAGGGGTCACCACAAGGAGCAAATACAGAGGGGTCACCACAAGGTGCAAATACAGACGAGGTCACCACAAGGTGCAATTACAGAGGGGTCACCACAAGGAGCAAATACAGACGAGGTCACCACAAGGAGCAAATACAGAGGGGTCACCACAAGTAGCAAATACAGAGGGGTCGCCACAAGGTGCAAATACAGAGGGGTCACCACAAGGAGCAAATACAGACGAGGTCACCACAAGGAGCAAATACAGAGGGGTCACCACAAGGAGCAAATACAGAGGGGTCACCACAAGGAGCAAATACAGAGGGGTCACCACAAGGAGCAAATACAGACGAGGTCACCACAAGGAGCAAATACAGAGGGGTCACCACAAGTAGCAAATACAGAGGGGTCGCCACAAGGTGCAAATACAGAGGGGTCACCACAAGGAGCAAATACAGACGAGGTCACCACAAGGAGCAAATACAGAGGAGTCACCACAAGGAGCAAATACAGAGGAGTCACCACAAGGAGCAAATACAGAGGGGTCACCACAAGGTGCAAATACAGAGGGGTCACCACAAGGTGCAAATACAGAGGGGTCACCACAAGGAGGAAATACAGAGGAGTCACCACAAGGAGCAAATACAGATGGGTCACCACAAGGTGCAATTACAGAGGAGTCACCACAAGGTGCAAATACAGAGGGGTCACCACAAGGAGCAAATACAGAGGGGTCACCACAAGGAGGAAATACAGAGGGGTCACCACAAGGTGCAAATACAGAGGGGTCACCACAA
The DNA here is from genome assembly GCF_048569485.1 of Anomaloglossus baeobatrachus. Classification (NCBI taxonomy): domain Eukaryota; kingdom Metazoa; phylum Chordata; class Amphibia; order Anura; family Aromobatidae; genus Anomaloglossus; species Anomaloglossus baeobatrachus. The sequence goes on from NC_134355.1 coordinate 675,823,191, forward strand.
GGTGCAAATACAGAGGGGTCACCACAAGGTGCAAATACAGAGGGGTCGCCACAAGGAGCAAATACAGACGAGGTCACCACAAGGAGCAAATACAGAGGGGTCACCACAAGGAGCAAATACAGAGGAGTCCCCACAAGGTGCAAATACAGAGGAGTCACCACAAGGTGCAAATACAGAGGGGTCACCACAAGGTACAAATACAGAGGAGTCACCACAAGGAGCAAATACAGAGGAGTCACCACAAGGTGCAAATACAGAGGGGTCACCACAAGGTGCAAATACAGAGGGGTCACCACAAGGAGCAAATACAGAGGAGGTCACCACAAGGTGCAAATATAGAGGGGTCACCACAAGGTGCAAATACAGAGGGGTCACCACAAGGTGCAAATACAGAGGGGTCACCACAAGGTGCAAATACAGAGGAGTCACCACAAGGTACAAATACAGACGAGGTCACCACAAGGAGCAAATACAGAGGGGTCACCACAAGGTGCAAATACAGAGGAGTCACCACAAGGTGCAAATACAGAGGAGTCACCACAAGGTGCAAATACAGAGGGGTCACCACAAGGAGCAAATACAGAGGGGTCACCACAAGGAGCAAATACAGAGGGGTCACCACAAGGAGCAAATACAGAGAGGTCACCACAAGAAGCAAATACAGAGGGGTCACCACAAGGAGCAAATACAGAGGAGTCACCACAAGGAGCAAATACAGAGGGGTCACCACAAGGAGCAAATACAGAGGGGTCACCACAAGGAGCAAATACAGAGGAGTCACCACAAGGAGCAAATACAGAGGAGTCACCACAAGGTGTAAATACAGAGGGGTCACCACAAGGAGCAAATACAGAGGAGTCACCACAAGGTGCAAATACAGAGGAGTCACCACAAGGTGCAAATACAGAGGGGTCACCACAAGGAGCAAATACAGAGGAGTCACCACAAGGTGCAAATACAGAGGAGGTCACCACAAGGAGCAAATACAGAGGAGTCACCACAAGGTGCAAATACAGAGGAGTCACCACAAGGTGCAAATACAGAGGGGTCACCACAAGGTGCAAATACAGAGGGGTCACCACAAGGAGCAAATACAGAGGAGGTCACCACAAGGTGCAATTACAGAGGAGTCACCACAAGGTGCAAATACAGAGGAGTCACCACAAGGTGCAAATACAGAGGGGTCACCACAAGGTGTAAATACAGAGGGGTCACCACAAGGTGTAAATACAGAGGGGTCACCACAAGGTGCAAATACAGAGGAGTCACCACAAGGTGCAAATACAGAGGAGGTCACCACAAGGTGCAATTACAGAGGAGTCACCACAAGGTGCAAATACAGAGGAGTCACCACAAGGTGCAAATACAGAGGGGTCACCACAAGGTGCAAATACAGAGGGGTCACCACAAGGAGCAAATACAGAGGGGTCACCACAAGGAGCAAATACAGAGGAGTCACCACAAGGTGCAAATACAGACGAGGTCACCACAAGGAGCAAATACAGAGGGGTCACCACAAGGAGCAAATACAGAGGGGTCGCCACAAGGTGCAAATACAGAGGGGTCACCACAAGGTACAAATACAGAGGAGTCACCACAAGGTGCAAATACAGAGGGGTCACCACAAGGTGCAAATACAGACGAGGTCACCACAAGGAGCAAATACAGAGGAGTCACCACAAGGTGTAAATACAGAGGGGTCACCACAAGGAGCAAATACAGAGGAGTCACCACAAGGTGCAAATACAGAGGAGTCACCACAAGGTGCAAATACAGAGGAGGTCACCACAAGGAGCAAATACAGAGGGGTCACCACAAGGTGCAAATACAGAGGGGTCACCACAAGGAGCAAATACAGAGGAGTCACCACAAGGAGCAAATACAGACGAGGTCACCACAAGGAGCAAATACAGAGGGGTCACCACAAGGTGCAAATACAGAGGAGTCACCACAAGGTGCAAATACAGAGGAGGTCACCACAAGGAGCAAATACAGAGGGGTCACCACAAGGTGCAAATACAGAGGGGTCACCACAAGGAGCAAATACAGAGGAGTCACCACAAGGTACAAATACAGACGAGGTCACCACAAGGAGCAAATACAGAGGGGTCACCACAAGGAGCAAATACAGAGGAGTCACCACAATGAGCAAATACAGAGGGGTCACCACAAGGAGCAAATACAGAGGAGTCACCACAAGGAGCAAATACAGAGGGGTCACCACAAGGAGAAAATACAGAGGAGTCACCACAAGGTGCAAATACAGAGGGGTCACCACAAGGAGCAAATACAGAGGGGTCACCACAAGGAGCAAATACAGAGGAGTCACCACAAGGTGCAAATACAGAGGGGTCACCACAAGGAGCAAATACAGAGGGGTCACCACAAGGTGCAAATACAGACGAGGTCACCACAAGGTGCAATTACAGAGGGGTCACCACAAGGAGCAAATACAGAGGAGTCACCACAAGGAGCAAATACAGACGAGGTCACCACAAGGAGCAAATACAGAGGGGTCACCACAAGTAGCAAATACAGAGGGGTCACCACAAGGAGCAAATACAGAGGGGTCACCACATGGAGCAAATACAGACGAGGTCACCACAAGGAGCAAATACAGAGGGGTCACCACAAGTAGCAAATACAGAGGGGTCGCCACAAGGTGCAAATACAGAGGAGGTCACCACAAGGAGCAAATACAGAGGAGTCACCACAAGGAGCAAATACAGAGGAGTCACCACAAGGAGCAAATACAGACGAGGTCACCACAAGGAGCAAATACAGAGGAGTCACCACAAGGAGCAAATACAGAGGAGTCACCACAAGGAGCAAATACAGAGGGGTCACCACAAGGTGCAAATACAGAGGGGTCACCACAAGGTGCAAATACAGAGGGGTCACCACAAGGAGCAAATACAGAGGGGTCATCACAAGGTGCAAATACAGAGGGGTCACCACAAGGAGGAAATACAGAGGAGTCACCACAAGGAGCAAATACAGAGGAGTCACCACAAGGTGTAAATACAGAGGGGTCACCACAAGGTGTAAATACAGAGGGGTCACCACAAGGTGTAAATACAGAGGGGTCACCACAAGGTGCAAATACAGAGGAGTCACCACAAGGTGCAAATACAGAGGAGGTCACCACAAGGTGCAATTACAGAGGAGTCACCACAAGGTGCAAATACAGAGGAGTCACCACAAGAAGAAAATACAGAGGGGTCACCACAAGGAGCAAATACAGACGAGGTCACCACAAGGAGCAAATGCAGAGGGGTCACCACAAGGTGCAAATACAGACGAGGTCACCACAAGGTGCAATTACAGAGGGGTCACCACAAGGAGCAAATACAGAGGGGTCACCACAAGGAGCAAATACAGAGGGGTCACCACAAGGAGCAAATACAGAGGAGTCACCACAAGGAGCAAATACAGAGGGGTCACCACAAGGTGCAAATACAGAGGAGTCACCACAAGGTACAAATACAGACGAGGTCACCACAAGGAGCAAATACAGAGGGGTCGCCACAAGGTGCAAATACAGAGGAGTCACCACAAGGAGCAAATACAGAGGAGTCACCACAAGGTGCAAATACAGAGGAGTCACCACAAGGTGCAAATACAGAGGGGTCACCACAAGGTGCAAATACAGAGGAGTCACCACAAGGTGCAAATACAGAGGAGTCACCACAAGGTACAAATACAGACGAGGTCACCACAAGGAGCAAATACAGAGGAGTCACCACAAGGTGTAAATACAGAGGGGTCACCACAAGGAGCAAATACAGAGGAGTCACCACAAGGTGCAAATACAGAGGAGTCACCACAAGGTGCAAATACAGAGGGGTCACCACAAGGAGCAAATACAGAGGAGTCACCACAAGGAGCAAATACAGACGAGGTCACCACAAGGAGCAAATACAGAGGGGTCACCACAAGGTGCAAATACAGAGGAGTCACCACAAGGTGCAAATACAGAGGAGTCACCACAAGGAGCAAATACAGAGGGGTCACCACAAGGTGCAAATACAGAGGGGTCACCACAAGGAGCAAATACAGAGGAGTCACCACAAGGTACAAATACAGACGAGGTCACCACAAGGAGCAAATACAGAGGGGTCACCACAAGGAGCAAATACAGAGGAGTCACCACAATGAGCAAATACAGAGGGGTCACCACAAGGAGCAAATACAGAGGAGTCACCACAAGGAGCAAATACAGAGGGGTCACCACAAGGAGCAAATACAGAGGAGTCACCACAAGGTGCAAATACAGAGGGGTCACCACAAGGAGCAAATACAGAGGGGTCACCACAAGGTGCAAATACAGACGAGGTCACCACAAGGTGCAATTACAGAGGGGTCACCACAAGGAGCAAATACAGAGGGGTCACCACAAGGAGCAAATACAGACGAGGTCACCACAAGGAGCAAATACAGAGGGGTCACCACAAGTAGCAAATACAGAGGGGTCGCCACAAGGTGCAAATACAGAGGGGTCACCACAAGGAGCAAATACAGACGAGGTCACCACAAGGAGCAAATACAGAGGAGTCACCACAAGGAGCAAATACAGAGGAGTCACCACAAGGAGCAAATACAGAGGGGTCACCACAAGGTGCAAATACAGAGGGGTCACCACAAGGTGCAAATACAGAGGGGTCACCACAAGGAGCAAATACAGAGGGGTCACCACAAGGAGGAAATACAGAGGAGTCACCACAAGGAGCAAATACAGAGGGGTCACCACAAGGTGCAATTACAGAGGAGTCACCACAAGGTGCAAATACAGAGGGGTCACCACAAGGAGCAAATACAGAGGGGTCACCACAAGGAGGAAATACAGAGGGGTCACCACAAGGTGCAAATACAGAGGGGTCACCACAAGGTGCAAATACAGAGGGGTCACCACAAGGTGCAAATACAGAGGGGTCGCCACAAGGAGCAAATACAGACGAGGTCACCACAAGGAGCAAATACAGAGGGGTCACCACAAGGAGCAAATACAGAGGAGTCCCCACAAGGTGCAAATACAGAGGAGTCACCACAAGGTGCAAATACAGAGGGGTCACCACAAGGTACAAATACAGAGGAGTCACCACAAGGAGCAAATACAGAGGAGTCACCACAAGGTGCAAATACAGAGGGGTCACCACAAGGTGCAAATACAGAGGGGTCACCACAAGGAGCAAATACAGAGGAGGTCACCACAAGGTGCAAATATAGAGGGGTCACCACAAGGTGCAAATACAGAGGGGTCACCACAAGGTGCAAATACAGAGGGGTCACCACAAGGTGCAAATACAGAGGAGTCACCACAAGGTACAAATACAGACGAGGTCACCACAAGGAGCAAATACAGAGGGGTCACCACAAGGTGCAAATACAGAGGAGTCACCACAAGGTGCAAATACAGAGGAGTCACCACAAGGTGCAAATACAGAGGGGTCACCACAAGGAGCAAATACAGAGGGGTCACCACAAGGAGCAAATACAGAGGGGTCACCACAAGGAGCAAATACAGAGGGGTCACCACAAGGAGCAAATACAGAGGAGTCACCACAAGGGGCAAATACAGAGGGGTCACCACAAGGAGCAAATACAGAGGAGTCACCACAAGGAGCAAATACAGAGGGGTCACCACAAGAAGCAAATACAGAGGGGTCACCACAAGGAGCAAATACAGAGGAGTCACCACAAGGAGCAAATACAGAGGGGTCACCACAAGGAGCAAATACAGAGGGGTCACCACAAGGAGCAAATACAGAGGAGTCACCACAAGGAGAAAATACAGAGGAGTCACCACAAGGTGTAAATACAGAGGGGTCACCACAAGGAGCAAATACAGAGGAGTCACCACAAGGTGCAAATACAGAGGAGTCACCACAAGGTGCAAATACAGAGGAGTCACCACAAGGTACAAATACAGAGGAGTCACCACAAGGTGCAAATACAGAGGGGTCACCACAAGGAGCAAATACAGAGGGGTCACCACAAGGAGCAAATACAGAGGAGTCACCACAAGGTGCAAATACAGAGGGGTCACCACAAGGAGCAAATACAGAGGAGTCACCACAAGGTGCAAATACAGAGGAGGTCACCACAAGGAGCAAATACAGAGGAGTCACCACAAGGTGCATATACAGAGGAGTCACCACAAGGTGCAAATACAGAGGAGTCGCCACAAGTGGCAAATACAGAGGAGTCGCCACAAGGTCCAAATACAGAGGAGTCACCACAAGGTGCAAATACAGAGGAGTCGCCACAAGTGGCAAATACAGAGGAGTCGCCACAAGGTGCAAATACAGAGGGGTCACCACAAGGAGCAAATACAGAGGAGTCACCACAAGGTGCAAATACAGAGGAGGTCACCACAAGGAGCAAATACAGAGGGGTCACCACAAGGAGCAAATACAGAGGAGTCACCACAAGGAGCAAATACAGAGGGGTCGCCAAATGCTGTGACCTTCTATTGTCAGAAACCACATGACTGTCTGTCACCCGTGACGCATCTGACTCGCCCACCCCAGGGCTATGGGACACCCGGTGCCGGGCCGGACTAGTCCGGTGGTAGTCAGTGGTGGCTGGGCCCGGCTCCGTGACCCTGGTGGGTGTCAGTAGAATATGTGGCTTGATGAATAAAGTTTGTGTTCGTGACGCCACCTGTGGTCTGCGGCTATTAAGCCGCCGCTGCTGTGTGAGGCCTCCGGGGTGATGATATAGCAGCAATGGTGGTACTGCTCCCCACAGGTGGAGCGGAGCCCCGGGGACACTGTTAGTGCTCGTGAAAGTCTATGGGGTTGTGTGGCTAACACGGTGCAGGGCCGACAGGCAATGAAAGAACCAGGCACAAACAACAGTCTCTTTACCTTCTCCTCTTTTACTTTGGGAACAGTCCAGTCCTGGGAGACCGTTACAGGTGGTGATGGGGATCCGGTCGGCCTGGAAGTACTTGGGGTGATCTTTCTGGCCAGCTGAGTATGAGGCCTACTCCTGTGCTTTTCTTTGTTATGATAGGACCCTGCTTCTCTGAATCCAGCAATGGCCCTCTTTGCTGCGGGGACCGATGGTACGTCCCTTTCCCTCTGTAGCAGGCTGCGCAGGCCCTCTCTGGTGCTTCTCTGCTGGAGTCCACACCGGGCCCTGATGCTGCAGCTGTACCTTCGGGCTGTTTATGGGCCAGGTGCTTGCAGCTCTCCTGCCCTTCGGATTCGGCTACCAGGGAGTATGTTAAGCCCTGGTGGCCACAGACTCCGATGTCCGAGTCTCTTCTGTGCCTCTCTGCTCCTCCTGCCTCACTGGGCCAAGCTACTCTAGCTCTAGGCCCCAGATCCACAGGACAGCACACTCTGCGTCTGTTCACTGTCACTTCTCTCTACAGACTGAACCTACTTCCTCCCTCAGGTCAGACTTGAGGAAGGCTCCCTGGAATTCCAGGTTCAGAGCTCCCCCTGCTGGCCGGAGGGAGAACTGCGGTGGATGTTAAACTTGCTGGCCAATGGACCTCCCCATTACCTCCAGGCACAGCATTAACCCTTTGGAAGGGCAATGCTATTGTGGCGACCAGGTCCTGGGGCGCCACACATCATGGGTAGAAAACCTGTTGAAAAAGAAGCGCAATAGGGTCTTACCCTGACAAACAGGGGGTGACAGAAAGGATAATCCTACTCACCGAGGAGGGTTGTGAAAGGCACAACTCCTGTAACAGCATAAATCCGGATCAACGGCAGCAGTACCCCAGGTGGCTGATAACAGAGAGAGATTATGGAAACGGGGCTTTGTAAACCGCGCCAAAGATCACTGATCAGTGATCTTTGGCGCGGTTTACAAATCCCCGTTTCCACAATCTCTCTCTGATACCCGTGACGCATCAAGAAGAGAGACGAGTAGAAAACAGCCTTTCTTATGTCTGATGGTTTATTAAAATATCTGGTCGTACCTTTTGTGTTAACCAATGCGTCAGCAGTTTTTCGAAACTCTATGAACGATATCTTTTCTGATTGCAGTGGGCGATTTATTGACATTTTAATTTTTTCACCTGATTTGGATTCTCCCCAGGAACGTGTCTGGGAAGTATTACAGAGATTGAGGGAAAATTCTTTGTTTGCAAAAGTTGACAAATGTATTTTTCTGCTCAATAAATTGCATTCTAAGGGGTACTTTGCACACTACGACATCGCTAGCCGATGCTGCGATGCCGAGCGCGATAGTCCCCGTCCCCGTCACAACTGCGATATCATGGTGATAGCTGCCGTAGCAAATATTATTGCTACGGCTGCTTCACATGCACTCACCTGCCGTGCGACGTCGCTCTGGCCGGCGACCCGCCTCCTTATTAAAGGGGCGGGTCGTGCGGCGTCACTGCGACGTCACACGGCAGGCGACCAATAGAAGCGGAGATGAGCGGGACGTAAACATCCCGCCTACCTCCTTCCTTCCGCATAGCCGACAGGAGCCGCGGTGACGCAGGTAGGATATGTTCCTCGCTCCTGCGACTTCACACACAGCGAGGAGCGAGGAACAACATCGGACCGTTGCGTCAGCGTAATTATGGAATTCGCCGACGCTACACCGATGATACGATTACGACGCTTTTGCTCTCGTTAATCGTATCATCTAGGATTTACACACTACGATGTCGAGAGCGACGCAGGAAGTGCGTCACTTTCGACATGACCCCTCCGACATCGCACCTGCGATGTCGTAGTGGGCAAAGTACCCCTTAGGGTTCATTTTATCTGCCGATGGGTATAAGGTAGATCCTGGTGCTGTCTTTTACATGCTTGTAATGTTGCATGTTTACTGATTTCTCTTGTTACAGCTCAGTTTTTTGTTGTCAAGAGTTAATCTCTACTGGTCTGCTTGCACCTATGATCACATGTTGTCAAGAGACCTATCATATCTGTTCCTCTCCTATTTATGCTGGTTGAAACCTTCCACCCATGACAGCTATAGTTTATTCTGTGTTGGTCTGTGAGGTGTGGTGTCGTAGACTTACTGGGGAAAGTTGTGCTTATTGCTTGGAGCGGTTGTTTTGTACCTTTCTTCCTGCTCTTGCTTTTCCCCCTGAATCTCTTATTCTCTTTACCTTTGTGTGTGCATGGTGTGTGACAGAGTTTTGTTTTTCCCCTATCTGTCTTTATCTGTGGGTTTCATCACACTCCTGTCCTGTCGCTTCCCTTGGGGGAGGAGGAATTAGATCAGGAATGGTCAGGGGCAGGGCCAGGAAGGAGACTCGGGCATCTCCACCATCATGAGTATCCCTGAGGTTAGAGATAGCATAGAGCCCCCTAGCTTGAGGGACAATCTAGGACCCCTGGTTCCCAGCGATCCCATAGTCATCGTGATAGACATGCATTTAAGACATTTATTTTTCTATGAAGCACATACTTCAGATTACACACATCATTAAGAGGTCAATACTAGTTCTGAGCAAGTCTGGCTTCTGGATCCCAAATATGCTCATTTTCCTTGCAGTGACCACCAATGTAGTATTACATCACCCTCAGTCAGATACATGGATGGACCGGCTCCTCCAGAATTAAGGTCCCCTTTGAATTTTTATTTTGTTTGTCCTATGGAAAGTGCTTTTTCCTATAAGACAGCCCCTTTAAATATTTCATTTTCTTACAATAACAAAAAATCTTTATCCTGCATTTTTGTTTCTGAACTTTTTTTTAGCGATCGGAATGTGAAAAGAACAATTTCGGAGTCGGAAAAAAGATTTCTCCTATCAACATGACATACCCATAATTACTAAAATAGCATGATTTATTTTCAATTGTTTTCTTGGTTTTGTGCTAAATTCCTAATTATGTAGTTAGTTTTTACCTCTATCAGTCAGATGCAGCCATGAACGAACGTTTTGGGACGTTTCAAATTGTTCTAGAAAGAAGTATATCTCCCAATACATGACTGCGATTACACTTATTTTGTTATGCACCCGTTTATTTCCTTTGTGTGTATTGGAACAACACAAAAAAAGGCAAGTTGGACATAATTTTGTCAAGGCAGCTTTGTCGAGACGCCTCCTCCCTGATGAAGATTGTTAATCATTAATATCGAAACGTACGTAGGTGATCAAAAACCCAGCACTAAATGTGCACTTCAGCACTAAAAATTCCAAACTGTACTTATGATAAAAATTTTGAGATTTGTGGCAAAAAATTGCAATTTCTTGAGCTGCCTCGCCACGTCACGGCAAATCTCATTTGGGGCAGTCCTACACTAAAATATTTTTATAAAATGTGCCATACGGCCTCACATATGAATAGTAGAACTGCTCTTAGCAGCACTCACCTGGTCTATTTCAATCCCGTACCCATGACTGAGTCATGGCTGTGGGCGGGACAGGTCCAAGCAAATGCTGCATGAAGTAAATAGCCTGTGGACAGGGCCTGATGACTGAATGTGAACAGTCACCAACCGCCAAAATCTAGACAGGTGGAATACATCCCAAATTGGGGTGCATAGCAAGGTGGGGGTCAGCCACCGACCAATTCAATGAAGAAAAAGCAAAAAGCTTTTTGCCAAAAATCTCAAATTCATAATAAGTACAGTTGGAATTTTTAGTGCTGTAGTGCACATTTAGTGCTAGCTTTTTTGTTTTTTCTTCATTGAATTGGTCGGAAATCATTGCAATGCCGACGATCCGTTCCACAACTTCTAAAATGTCCCATCCTGGTCCCCTATTCTGTCATTCCACACATGCACAAACACACACACACACAAACTCACACAAGCACACACAAACTCACACAGACACACATGCATGCACACACACATATTATATGCTCACCTTACCTTCCGTTCCATCGCCGGTCTGCTGGGACTTGCTGTTCTCTGGTACGGGGCCGGGCTGTGTAACGCGTTACCATAACGACGAGGCAGGAACTTCCCGGCCAGAGCGCTGACGTCAAAGGCAGAGCCGCTTGCCTCTGATTGGCCAGCGCTCTGCCTTTCATTAGCGGTGACAGGAAGTTCCTCCCTCGTCGCTATGGATGCCGATACACAGCGTGGACTGGAGCGCAGCGGCGCACTACAGCACCCAGGAGGCCGGCGAAGAAATGAAAGGTAAACATATTATGTTATATTATATGCTCACCTTACCTTCCGTTCCATCGCAGGCCTCCTGGGTCCTGTAGTTCGCCGCGAGGACGTCGCGATGTACCCGGGAACTACAAGAACCATGAGGCCGGCGGTGGAACGGAAGGTAAGGTGAGCATAATACTGTATATGTGTGCGTGCGTGTGTGTGAGCGTGTGTTTGTGCGTACATGTGTGTGTTTGTGTGGACTGCAAGTGCGGGACAGAGTGTGGTAGATGGACGAAACCGGAAGTGTGTGCGGTGAGAATTTCACTCGTACAGCAAAGCTTTCTCGTAAATGGGGTTACAAATTTACAGAAAGCTTTGCTTGTTAAGCGAAATTCTCGTTAAGAGGGTTACTCGTTAAGCGAGGTACCACTGTATATACATACACAAATAATCTTATGACATTTGAACAAACAACCTATAGCCCAGGCTACCTTCACAATTTCACACAACTGCAAAAATGGACTGAACAAAATTGTTGGCACCTTTCCAAAGTTGTGGGAAAACAACCTGGTTTCAAGCATGTGATGTTCATTCAGACTCACCTGCGACAAATAACAGATGTGGACAATATGAAAATCACACCTGAAACCAGATAAAAAGAGGGAAAGTTAACTTTAGTCTTTGCATTGTGTGTGCCACACTAAGCATGGAGAACAGAAAGAGGAAAAGAGACCTGCCTAAGGACTTGAGAGCCAAAATTGTTGAAAATTATCAATAATTTCAAGGCTATAAGTCCATCTCCAGAGATCTTGATGTTTCTTTGTCCATGGTGTGCAACATAATCAAGAAGTTTACAACCAATGGCACTGTAGCTAATCTTCCTGAACGTAGACAGCAGAGAAAAAATCATGAAAGATTGTAACACAGGATAGTCCTGATGGTGGATAAGCCCCAATCAAGCTCCAAAGAAAATTCAGTTGTCCTGCAGACTCAGGGGGCATCAGTGTCAGCGCAAACTATCTCTCCATATCTGACTGAAATGAGACGTTATGGAGCAGACCCAGGAAGACCCCACTGCTGACACAGAAACATAAAAACTTAAGGGTGCTTCACACGCTGCGACATCGCTAGTGATCTCGTTAGCGATGTGACACGCCAGATCGCAGATACGATTTGCCAAGATCGCACGTAGGTCATTTTTATAGCGCCGGTCACATGTGCGATCTCGGCAAATCGTATCTGCGATCTGACATGTCTAATCGCTAACGAGATCGCTAGCAATGTCACAGCGTGTAAAGCACCCTTTAGACTGCAGATTGCCAAAATGTACATGAGTAAATAAAATCCTTCTGAGAAAGAGTCTTGTGGACAGATGAGACCAAGATAGAGCTTTTTGGTAAAGCGCATCATTCTACTGTTTACCAAAAAGTGAATGAGGCCTGCAAAGAAAAGAACACAGCACCTACAGTCATACATGGTGGAGGTCAGAGAAAGTTTGGTTGTTTTGCTTCCTCTGGCACTGGGGGCTTTGATTGTGTGCAAGACATCAGGAAATCTGAAGATTACCAAAGGATTGTGGGTGGCAATGTAGAGCCCAGTGTCAGAAAGCTGGGGGTGCATCTTAGGTCAGGGGTCTTCTAGCAGGACAATGACCCCAAACACTTCAAGCAGCCCCAGAAATGGATGGAAACAAAGTGTGAGAGTTCTGAAGTGTCAGCAATGAGTCCGGATCTAAATCCCATTGACACCTGTGGAGAGATCTGAAAATTGCTGAGCGAAGAGAAGAAAAGCGAAGAGGAGAGGAGAGGAGAAAAAAGCTTGTAGCCGGTTATAGGAAGCGACTGATTGCAGTTTTTTACTCCACAGGGTAAATGGAGTGCAACCAAATATTAAGAGGAGGGGACAACAATTCTGTCCAGGCAACAGCTTGCCTGTCTTGTGCCTATGACATCTTGTGCCTAATATAAGCCTCAGTCGCCAGCAGATTACAGTGAATATGATTGGTTCATAATAACCTCACATCATCTACAGAAAAAGGTATAGTAAGTATAATAAGTTATTATTCTGAAATTCTTCATTGGTTTTTATGATTTATTATTATTATTATTAATAAATCTTTTGTATAAGCTAGTTCATCATAGAAAAATAAAACAAAAAGTTACAGTTTGTTTTTCCATCTTTATTTTTACATACACACATACATATACACTTCACTCATGGACGAAGCACGGTAGCGAAATGCGCGACAGTGTTCGTGGGGGGCGCTGCACCGATACCCTGATTTGGATATAATATTTGTTGGTAATATGCTGTATGCTTTGCATCTTTAACCTCACTCTTTCTTTATATAGTAACTTTATATTTAATTTACGTATATCTTAATATACAGTGCCTACAAGTAGTATTCAACCCCCTGCAGATTTAGCAGGTTTGATAAGATGCAAATAAGTTAGAGCCTGCAAACTTCAAACAAGAGCAGGATTTATTAACAGATGCATAAATCTTACAAACCAACAAGTTATGTTGCTCAGTTAAATTTTAATAAATTTTCAACATAAAAGTGTGGGTCAATTATTACTCAACCCCTAGGTTTAATATTTTGTGGAATAACCCTTGTTTGCAATTACAGCTAATAATCGTCTTTTATAAGACCTGATCAGGCCGGCACAGGTCTCTGGAGTTATCTTGGCCCACTCCTCCATGCAGATCTTCTCCAAGTTATCTAGGTTCTTTGGGTGTCTCATGTGGACTTTAATCTTGAGCTCCTTCCACAAGTTTTCAATTGGGTTAAGGTCAGGAGACTGAGTAGGCCACTGCAACACCTTGATTTTTTCCCTCTTGAACCAGGCCTTGGTTTTCTTGGCTGTGTGCTTTGGGTCGTTGTCTTGTTGGAAGATGAAATGACGACCCATCTTAAGATCCTTGATGGAGGAGCGGAGGTTCTTGGCCAAAATCTCCAAGTATGCCGTGCTATCCATCTTCCCATGGATGCGGACCAGATGGCCAGGCCCCTTGACTGAGAAACAGCCCCACAGCATGATGCTGCCACCACCATGCTTGACTGTAGGGATGGTATTCTTGGGGTCATATGCAGTGCCATCCAGTCTCCAAACGTCACGTGTGTGGTTGGCACCAAAGATCTCGATCTTGGTCTCATCAGACCAGAGAACCTTGAACCAGTCTGTCTCAGAGTCCTCCAAGTGATCATGAGCAAACTGTAGACGAGCCTTGACATGACGCTTTGAAAGTAAAGGTACCTTACGGGCTCGTCTGGAACGGAGACCATTGCGGTGGAGTACGTTACTTATGGTATTTGACTGAAACCAATGTCCCCACTGCCATGAGATCTTCCCGGAGCTCCTTCCTTGTTGTCTTTGGGTTAGCCTTGACTCTTCGGACAAGCCTGGCCTCGGCACGGGTGGAAACTTTCAAAGGCTGTCCAGGCCGTGGAAGGCTAACAGTAGTTCCATAAGCCTTCCACTTCCGGATGATGCTCCCAACAGTGGAGACAGGTAGGCCCAACTCCTTGGAAAGGGTTTTGTACCCCTTGCCAGCCTTGTGACCCTCCACGATCTTGTCTCTGATGGCCTTGGAATGCTCCTTTGTCTTTCCCATGTTGACCAAGTATGAGTGCTGTTCACAAGTTTGGGGAGGGTCTTAATTAGTCAGAAAAGGCTGGAAAAAGAGATAATTAATCCAAACATGTGAAGCTCATTGTTCTTTGTGCCTGAAATACTTCTTAATAATTTAGGGGAACCAAACAGAATTCTGGTGGTTTGAGGGGTTGAATAATAAATGACCCTCTGAATAAACTTTTCACAATTTAAAAAAAAAAAAATAAAAAAAGAAATAACATTCTTTTTTGCTGCATTTCACACTTCCAGGCTGATCTACAGTCCAAATGTCACAATGCCAAGTTAATTCCGAATGTGTAAACCTGCTAAATCTGCAGGGGGTTGAATACTACTTGTAGGCACTGTATAGACTGTGGGCTTTATTACCAAGCATACATTCAGTAACCTTCTGTTACTATCCTTTTGGTATATAGTGGTGTGATTATTTCACCACAGCTGCCGTGTCCCCCATGTGTAATTTTTCCATCCGTCATCTGGATGGTTCCATTCGATTCATTTTTTTAACCATAAATTCATTGTTAATAAAGGATTTTTTGAATTAATAATTGTGTATACTTGCTTGCTTTAGTTATAATATTGGGGTTCATAACTACATTTTTAAAGAAGCTCCCCTTTCCTCTAGGTATAATAATAGGTAGATAGTAATGTTGGGACGGGGCTGCTGTTGTAGTAGGGGCTGGTGATGGTGTTTTTTGTTTGTTTTTACACATTGCCCTGACGCCCCCGAGGTCCTATGAAGATTTCAGAACTAGTCCAATTGTTTTTATGTTCTGCTTTTTAGACTTTTTTTAATTTCTATATTCTTTGTATAGGGGGCATCGGTCTTACCTGAGCTGCTACCCTGCTTTTTTTAGCATCAGGTTGTTTATAGCAAGGTCATACTGATGTCTGGAGATTTTTCATTGAGTGTTATTATACACGGAGGAGGAGGTGAGCTGTGACCACATTTTTTTTGCATCGATTTTATGTTGTCTACTGTATATAGAGATATTATCAGTCATTGTACAAGAGGAGGAGGTGAGCTGGGATATCGCATAGTTG
The DNA here is from genome assembly GCF_048569485.1 of Anomaloglossus baeobatrachus. NCBI lineage: Eukaryota > Metazoa > Chordata > Amphibia > Anura > Aromobatidae > Anomaloglossus > Anomaloglossus baeobatrachus. The sequence goes on from NC_134355.1 coordinate 675,838,901, forward strand.
CAATGGTGGATCATGTGTTATCTACTTTATATAGAGGGGTTATCTGTCATGTTAAAGGAGGAGGTGAGCTGTGATATCACATAGTTGGAATGGTGGATCCTGTGTTATCTACTTTATATAGAGGGGTTATCTGTCATGTTAAAGGAGGAGGTGAGCTGTGATATCACATAGTTGGAATGGTGGATCCTGTGTTATCTACTTTATATAGAGGGGTTATCTGTCATGTTAAAGTAGGAGGTGAGCTGTGATATCATCTATTGTGAATGGTGGATCCTGTGTTATCTACTTTATATAGAGGGGTTATCTGTCATGTTAAAGTAGGAGGTGAGGTGTGATATCATCTATTGTGAATGGTGGATCCTGTGTTATCTACTGTATATAAAGGTGTTATCAGTCATTGCATAGGAGAAGGTGAGTTGTGACATCACCTATTGTGAATGGTGGATCCTGTGTTATCTACTGTATACAGAGGTGTTATTAATCATTGTACAGGAGGAGGAGGAGGAGGAGGTGAGCTGTGATATCACCTATTGTGAATGGTGGATCCTGTGTTATCTACTGTATATAGAGGGGTTATCTGTCATGTTAAAGTAGGAGGTGAGCTGTGATATCATCTATTGTGAATGGTGGATCCTGTATTATCAACTTTATATAGAGGAGTTATCAGTCGTGGTACAGGATGAGGAGGTAGTGAGCTGTGACATCACCTATTTTGAATGGTGGATCCTGTGTTCTCTACTGTATATAGAGGGGTTATCTGTCATGTTAAAGGAGGAGGTGAGCTGTGATATCACCTATTGTGAATGGTGGATCCTGTATTATCTACTGTATATAAAGGTGTTATCAGTCATTGCATAGGAGAAGTTGAGCTGTGACATCACCTATTATGAATGGTGTATCTTGTGTTATCTACTGTATATAAAAGTGTTATCAGTCATTGTTCAGGAGGAGGTGAGCTGTAACATCACCTATTGTTATTTGTGGATCCTTATCTATTGGGGAGGAGGTAAGCTGGGACATCAAATGTTGTGAAGTGTAAATCTTGCACTATCTATACAAAGGTTTACGACTACGTTGATATGCCGAATGTGATCCATTTGAAAAGGATCCAGTAAGCCATGATAAAACTGGATCAGTTTCAAGCTTAGTAAAAACAGGCACCTATCAATTTGCATCGACTTCAACCATTTAACAAACGGATCCGGCTGCAATACATTTTTTTAGCTGATACAAAAATGTTGTCTGCACAATGTATTTTTTTGTCCAGCTGAAAAAGACAGATCAGTGGAGTCCTGCCTGTGCTGATAATGAGACAACCGCGGAGAAGTCATTTCTACACACAGTATGTCGCGGGCGGGGAGGGGACGCTGCGCTCACCACGCTCGGGTCCGGCGCTAGTACTGCTGCTCGGTGGCTCGAGCGGTGGGCCGGATCCGGGGACTCGAGCGGCGCTCCTCGCCCGTGATTGAAAGGGGAATAGTTTTTGGGGTTTGGGAAGTCGGTCCGTGACGCCACCCACGGTTTGTGGTGAGGTTGGGGACACCACCGCTGCTCTGGACGGGGATCCCGGGAGCGATGACAGGGAGCAGCCGAGATGTTTCTCTCCCCTCCGTGGGTAGGGGGGGGTTTGGTGGTCCCGGGGCCCGGTGATGGTGACTGAAAGGTGGATGGCGGGGTTTGGTGAGGTGCAGGGTCGCGGGGGCAGCGCAGTGCCGGACGGCACGGTGGTACTCACTCAGCCATTAACGTAGACGGAGTCTCTGGTAAAACAAAACGGCTGGATGGACGGGTCCCGCAGCCGGCTGCGGTGGTCACTCCCGGTAGGTTGGCGGTGACTGTCTCTCCCTGCACCTGTGATGTGTTTTCGGCTCCGATGGCTTCCCACCGGTAACCCGCTCCCCAGCGGTGTATTTGCCAGAGGAGCCCCTTTTGCCCGCAGCCTCTGGCCCTGGGAACTCTAGCTGTGGCGGTAGCTGTATTTCCCTTCATGGTTGAGCGGTTGCCTTCAGTCGGGTCTTTGCTGCTGGGAAACCCCGGAGGTTCCCGTCGCTGACGGATTTGACCGGTTTAACGGCGACTCAAGCTTGGTCGGGGTCCGTAGGCCCTGCCGGATGGTGCTGGCTTCTCTTCGCTCCCCGGTTCGGTACCGGCGGGCCACCGCCCGTCCCCGGTCCTTACGGTTATGCGTCAATTGGCCTTTCCTGCAGACGGTCACCACCGTCTGCCAACCTTGCTCTTGGGTGCCCGGGCCACGTACCCGGACACGGTCAATCTGCTCTTGCTCCTCAACTACCACTTCACTCAACTCTACTCCAACTTCTCTCTGACCTCCTTTTCCCGCCTCCAGGACTGTGAACTCCTCGGTGGGTGGGGCCAACTGCCTGGCTCCGCCCCACCTGGTGTGGACATCAGCCCCTGGAGGGAGGCAACAAGGATTTGCGTGTGTGACTGATGTGCCTAACCGGGGTGTGGGGTGTGTTGTTGCAGTACCAGTGACGTCCTGGCTTGTCCAGGGCGCCACAAGTAAATGTCACCTTATTATGAGTCTTTGTAGTCAGAGAAAACCGCAAGATTTCAGGATTATCTTCCATGTAAAATTAGAAAAAAAAAATAACAAAAACATTTAAACAATTTGTTCAACATAAAAAGACAATTATTTTTGCGGCTTTTATTATATCTGTTAATCTTGATACATTTTTCACTGTTTCAGTTCATTTTTCCAGGTAATGGACCCATGCGATAGTCTCTACGGACCCTGCGACAATTACTGAAGGGCACATCTCGGAAAACAATGGAATAAACGTTCCCGTGTGCTGAGAATGGCGGGGGATGGGGGTCAGGCGATCAGCTCCTGCCCGGGAGTGTTTCCTGAGATAGGAGGCCGCTGCTGACCCCCACAAATGTATTAATTAAAATCTTAAATTGTCCGTCTCTGGAGAATGATCACCTTCAGCAGACAGGCAATAACCTTGGATTTCTACCATGTGGAATTGCTAAGTAGCATGACTTCCCTATGCACGCGTGTGATATATTATGCGCAGGAGCTAACGGTTGAGATTACATTATTTTGCGCATTTTTTTTACATACTAGATTATATTGAACCCCGAAACAGAAAGACAATAAAAAATAATGGTGAAGAACAGATATAATATTGTTGCAAGAATCTTTATCTGGTATTTTTTTAGATTATTTTTTTTGTAATGTAATAAAACAATTGGTTTCACCAGGAGTAAATGTGTTTTCAGAGGGAATAGGAAAATAGGAGAAATCTCTCAGTGACCAAAGCCCCCCATAAATATTTGGCTGAACCTGCTGATATCAATGGGTTCTGCCAACAGTCTAATGTGTATGGGAGACATACACGGACAGATGATTGTTGGGGTACGATGAGGGGGACATGCTGTCACATTTCCCTCTGAAGCCACCAATTGTGTTGATGTAATGTGAAGTATGTCCTGGTGTTATTATAGAGTTAGTGTGTTATCTAAACTGTGTTGTATATTAATGTTGTTAGGTAGGAACTGTCATTTTTATTATTATAGCGCCATTTATTCCATGGCGCTTTACAAGTGAAAGAGGGTATACGTACAACAATCATTAACAGTACAAGACAGACTGGTATAGGAGGAGAGAGGACCCTGCCCGCGAGGGCTCACAGTCTACAGGGAATGGGTGATGGAACAATAGGTGAGGACAGAGCTGGTTGCGCAGTGGTCTTCTGGACTGAGGGCTATTCTGATCTGTGATGTTCTGCTCTCCAGCAGAGCCGGCGTTCTGTTTTGTATTTTGTGCTATCTTTGGTTCCAGTATGGAGGGGCCTCTCTTCAGGCGTGACTTCCTGGCTTTTGATCCGGCTTGTACTTTGACCTCGGAACCACTTCCCCCAGTGTACCTTATGTGACTTCCTGACATCTGACCTCTGGCTTGTACCCTGACCTCGGTTCTGCTTTTCTTCAATGTACCTCATGTGACTTCCTGGCTTCTGACCTCCCGGCTTGTACCATGATCTTGGCTCCACTTTTCACCAGTGTACCTTATGTGACTTCCTGGCTTCTGACCTCCGGCTTGTACCCTGACCTCATCTCCGCTTTTCCCGAGTATACCTTACATGACTTCCTGGTTTATGACCTCTGGCTTGTACCCTGACCTCAGCTCTGCTTTCCCCAAGTGTAATTTACATAACTTCCTGGCTTCTGACCTCTTGCTTGTACCCTGACCTCGGCTACCCTTTTTCCCGGTGTACCTTACATAACTTACTGACTTCTGGCTTCTATTCTGACCTCGGCTCCGCTTCCCCCCAGTGTACCTTACGTGACCTCCTGGCTCCTGACCTCCGGTTTGTTTAACCTCCCCGTCACTAGCAGAGGGAGCAGAGGATAGAGAGGAGTCAATTCCACATTACTTGGAGAAGGAATAGGACCAGTGAAGAAAACTGAATCGGATACTTGAAGGCCCCCATTGTGCTTGCTTCACCAGCTAGACAGCTAGAAGTCCTTTAAAGACCATAGTGCTAAGACCCAATCACAGAGTGATCAAGACTCCCCTGTTGTTGGTTGAGGATGGCTAAAGTTGCTGTTCACCCTGCCCAAGTTTCTTGGCGCATGATGTGCAACCCCCTGCTGGATTGAAGGACTCTGTAGCCTAGAGTGGGCTGCACGCCCTTCGCCACTAACTTTGCTCAATTCAGAATGGACTATGCCCTGGTCTTAACAATAAATATTGGGGTGAGAGGGGAAGGAAACCTTGGACTGTGCCCTCGATGTGAAGGGCTTTCCCTTTGCAGGGATGGACTGAGTGAAATGAGCCATTACTATAATGACCAACTCTTACTGGGAACGACTGGGCTCAAACATACTGTTCCTCCATGTTACGGATGTTGATTCTAGGGTCTGTGCGCCATCTTATGGCCTCATAGGAGATAAGGACGGTACTTCACAGGAACCAGGTCAAACAGTCTTATGGACAAATGTACCTGTTGGACTTTTGCCGGGTTAAGAATAATGGACTGTGCCCTTGAAAGAGGAGGGCTACTGATGTGTTGGCCTGAGGGCCCTGTGTCGACATGGACACCCAATGCCTAGCATGGGTTAAAGTTTCTTAAAATTCAGCCAGACGTCATTGTTCTTCTGTGTGCTATCTCATGTTTGCTTAGCTATTGTTTCTCCAGACCCTTCCAGTAATCATTGTATTGTAGTTGTGTATTGCTAATGTAATTACCTTAGTAGTCATTATCTAGTCTGTGCATTCCAGACTACATGTATACCCTCAGTCTTTCTGTAGACATCATTTGGATGAACATTGTCCATGCAACTTGAGATTCATCCAATGGGAGAGGCGATCTTGTCCAACCAATCGATGAGGACGCAGTGTATCCAAGTGGAAGGCTGTGGCTATAAAAGGGATTTCTTTAAGCCACCAGGTGTGGTTGATGGATGCTGATGGATCCAGTCTAAGCTCTTAGGAGCTGACTAGAGGATCAGGATACCCTGTGGCTTCAATCTAGGGACTCCGGTTCCGATTGGAGACCATATCCACAGTCTAGGGATTTCGACTTCGGCTGCCAGGATTATATCATCATACCAGGACTACCTAAGGAGGACACTCAGGTTGGGACAGTTCAGTCACCTGCTACAGACTTTGCAGACCTCACACAGCTTCCTAAATCTGACATTATTCCTTTCTCGGTGGTTGCCCGCCAAAAGCGGGGTGCTGCTGGATTGGAGTAAGCGGCCCTGGAAGCTCTGAGGCACGGACATTCTAATCCCTGGTGAGCCAGCGGAAGGGTGAGACTCTGTTGCCAGTTACATTCTGTGGTTTTGCTGGTTATGTGCCGTTAATTGTTTGGGGATCCAATAAAGTCTAATTATTGTGATTCCCTCACCCTGTGTTGTCTGAGTAGTGTTCCGCCCACGGTTAAGGAGGGATGAGCGACGTTCAGTTGGGATGAGCCCTGAGCCACGCTGTCTTTCTAAAGGCGGCGGGTTTTAGCGGACGAGAGCACCCACTGAGCCCCGAGTCTCCACAGGCCCCTTGTTAAAAATGGACTTGGATATTCTATTTCCTGGGTCGTAACTGAGTAGGACTGGGTTGGTGTAGATCTGGAAAAGGAAAGTCGGAAGACATTGTGTTAATTAATGCCATGTGCGGTGTTATTTATTCTCCCACCTGAGCTGTGATCTCTGCAGCTCCTCCTTTGACCATGGGCCTCTCGGCTGCTTCTCTAATTAGTGTTCTTCTTCTTGGGATGTCAGTTTAAGTGGACGGCCATGTGTTGGTAGGTTTGCAGTTGTGCTGTACTCCTTCCAGTTTTGGATGATGGATTGAACAGTGCTCTGTGAGATATTCAGAGCTTTAGCTATTTTCTCTAACCTAACCCAGCTTTCCTCTTCTCCTCTTTATCACTGACCTGTCTGGTGTATTCCTTGGTTTTCTTGATTCTGTTTGATCTCTAATGTTCTCACACAAATGTCTGAGGCCTTCACAGAACAGCTGTAGTTATGCTGAGAAGAAATGACACACAGGAGGACTTCTGGAGGCCCAGGATTTTATTTGGGGGTATCGCACTACAGGGGCTCAATAAAAATACACAACACAATTTTCAGACTTATATATTTCTTAAATATTTATAAAACCTTTTATCGTTTACTTAACAAATCACAAATTCTTGGTACACAAAGTATCCTGGTTGTGCGAGTATGGTGCTCACGCTCCCCGTTTCTTAAAGCAGCAGCGCACAAGGTTTTTTTAAGGCACCGATCCCGAACCCGAACGTACCCGAATGCCTGAATCTGTTACCACCTGTATTTCTGTATCCCTTCCTGTGTTCCGGTATCAACCTGAGTTCCTGAATCTATTCCAGTGTCATGTTTCCAGCACAAATTCCTGAATCCATTCATGTGTCCCAGTACCAGCTTCAGTTCCTAAATCCATTCCTGTGTCCCTCTACCAGCCTGAGTGTCTGTGTCCTTTCCTGTGTCCTGTTAACAGTCCAAATTCCTAAATCCCTTCCTGTGTTCCCGTACCAGCCTCAGTTCCTGAATCCCTTCCAGTGTCACGGTACCAGCCTCAGTTCCTGAATCCATTCCTGTGTCCCGGTACCAGCCCTAGTTTCTGTATCCTTTCCTTTGTCCTGCTAACAGTCCAAATTCATAAATCCCTTCCTGTGTCCCGGTACCAGACTGTGTTTGTGAGGTAAATCCGGAGATATGACGATAAATCATGATATTCAAGTTATGTCAGGAAGCCCTCTCCTGGTGTCACCCCCCCTTTCCTTCACACAACTCCTTCAATCAGAAAATTTACCACAGGGATAAACGGTTTGTTTAGCAGATAGGTGTCAAAGGAACTGGTCTGTGTTCCACTTACACCTCCATGGCCATCTCCTGTGATATGGAGATTAGATGATGTGGGAACAATGGACACAGGATGACTCCCTGCCGTGACCCTGTGGTAGGGGCTGCTATCTAATTAGCAAGCTTGGAAGTATCCAGACAGAATGACTCCAGTAAAATATGGTTCATATCTCGCAAGCCATATTTCCGATAAATATGGCAACCATAAAAATGGTGTCTCTGCATGCGGACGATGCTGGCACACCTTTTTTATGGGAGTAGGACATCGGGAAGTACCCCAGGCGTGATATCAGCCAATGGGGAACTAGTAGACAAGTCATGAGTCCTCTCGTTCTGTAGCTAAATTCATAACTGTCACAATGAGAGCGTTGGCGTCCGCCTACGACGCTCCCAGGCAAAGTTATGGCCCATATTCCATGTTGTGGATATTGTCCATAACTCCAGCCAGGGGTGGAGCAGTGCTCCCTCTGAGGTCACTAAGGTAGGAGGGGACCTGGATTTGCCCAGGTTGATAACCCTACTTCGGCCATTTTCCAGTGTTCTTTCGCTGGGGGTCACGTGTAGGAAACATCTGTGGGAAGGATCCTAGAAACCTGGTCTACAGCGCCCCCCTGTGGCCAGACGCACAAGGTAACTGCTGGAACTGTGTATGCCTGTTTGTAAACCATGCTTTATCTGTAACTGTACTCTGACATATGTATATTCTGTAGATCTCCTATTGCATATATTGTATTTTCTAGTGTGGCTTTAGGCTGATTAAATTATATAATTAATCTTGGGCTGTTCTGTTATCTCGATCTTGAATCCCACGTCCGTGTGTTCGGCTAATAGTTACCGTGAAGCGGTTGGTGGCAGCGAGTTGTGCCAAGGATTATTGTGGGGAGGCCAGTGAGATTCGGGGAGGTTTTATATATTCCGCCTGCGGAGGTCGGGGGAATATATACCCTACTCTCACCGGGGACCCTTCAATAATCGGCATAAGTAGTATAGCGGCCTCCTTGCTTATTGTCGGGCAATTCCATAATTGGCCTGACTATAAGAGGGGCGCTAGAGAGCGCGTCACGTGCTCTGTCTGTCGGTCGGGAGGTATAAAGGAGGGGTGACCCCCACTTGTTACCCCCCGATTGTGACGTACTGGTAGCCAGCGCGGGGGATTTCTGAGTGACCCCCCCCGGTGGTTCGTGACATATTGGTGGCATAGCGGTGGGATCGAGATAATAGTGTGTGTGTGAGTGTGAGACCCATACTCCCAGACACTAAAGACTGCCTGCAGCAGCTGTGGCTGCTGGGGTCTTCAGACTAGCTCAACACTAGAGTGTCAGAGTGCAGATACTGTAAGGTGTGTGGGTGCATCAGGTGTCAGTTCTGTGTCAGTGACCAAAAGTCTGCAAGAATGGCTGATGGCACCAGGAGCAGAGCTATGCAACTGGCCAATGCTAAAGCAGGAGCCGAAGAGAGGGAGGACGGTGCTGTGGACAGTAATGAGGAGGTTGCCCACGAGTCCTCCAGGAGCTCGACGCCAGAAAACCGTTCTGCAGAGGACAGCGCACAACCTGGCAATTATGGACAAGATGAGGAGCAGCTCACCCAAGGGTCCTCAACGAGCCAGATGCCAGCCCTCCGCTCTGCAATGGACAGTGAATCACCAGGCTCCGCAGCGGGCCGCAGATCACCACGTGCCATTCCACCGAGCCTGGGAGGCTCGGATAGCCTTCTTCAAATGGCTATGGCCCTTCTCCAGGCTGGAGACCAGGAGGGCTACAAGGAACTCCTGGCAGAGCGCAGGGCAGAGCGGCAGGCAGCGCGTGAAGAGCGCCAGGCAGAGCGTGAGGCTGCGGAGCGACGGCAACAGGCAGACCGTGACCACCAGCTGCAGCTAGCTCAGCTCCGGCCCTCATCAGCCACACGTGACCTTCAAGACACCAAACTTCCAAAGGTCTGTGTTGAGGACTTCCCAGTGCTGGAGAAGGATGGAGACTTGGACTCTTTCTTGACTGCTTTTGAACGGACTTGCCTGCAGCACCATCTGGACAAGGACCAGTGGGCCAAATACCTGACCCCCCGTTTAAGGGGTAAGGCCCTGGATATCCTTGGGGACTTGCCTGCTGAGGCAGATCAGGGCTACGACACCATCAAGCGGGCCCTGATCCAACAGTACAACCTCACTCCAGAGTCCTACCGCAAGAAGTTCCGGAGCCTACAGAAGGGACCAAAGGACTCCTGGGCTGACCACCGGCGGGCACTTGCCCGAGCTGCCGACCTTGGACCCAAGGCCTGCAGCTTTCCACCGGACCGGAGATCCTGGACTTGTTCATCACGGAGCAACTCTTGTGGAACTGCCCTGAGGATCTCCGCCAGTTCATCCGAGACCAGAAGCCAAAGGGGTCCACGGCTACAGCTGCCCTGGCCGATGACTACACCAACAATCGGGCTCCTGAGGCCAGGAGAGCAGCCACCAGCAGCACCTGGAGAGGGGGTAAGATGAACTCTGCGACTGCCCCACCTGCCCCTAGACTGCAGGGGGTGTCCCCCTCACCTCCCCTCTCCAGGCCCGTGGCAGAACCAAGACGGTGCCACCAGTGCAACTTACCTGGACACTTCAAGGCCATGTGCCCTCAGCGTCCCAAGGCCCCGGCTCCGTCCCCGTCCCAAGGGCCGCCCAAGGTGTATTGTGTGGGTGGGGGTGGTGGTAGGTCCCTGGACAGCTTCCAACCTGTCACCGTCGGCCAGTCTGTGACCATAGGACTGCGAGACAGCGCCTCGGAGGTGACTCTGGTGCGGCCTGAGATGGTGTCCCCCCAAGACTTGATACCTGGAAAAACCCTCGCTGTCTCCGGGATTGGAGGCATTGACCCGGCGCTGCCTGTTGCTGGCATTTATGTGGACTGCGGCGCAGGGCGAGGGGTGAGAGAGGTGGGGGTAACTGATCGGATCCCTGCAAACGTGCTACTTGGGACAGATTTGGGGCAGATAACCTCCCAGTTTGGGCCCCCCCCAAGGGCTGACCCTTCAGCCAGTACTGACATGCCTCCTGACAATGTTAATGTGTTCTCCATGAATGATGTAAGGGAGGAGGGAGTGAACTCTGATTTTTCTGCTTGCATAGACACACACACAGCTGCAGCTGTGACAGGAGGGGAGGGGGTCAGAGAAAGGTGTGACAATGCCTCTACAAGTAATCAGCCTGTGAGCTGGGATCTGTTGCCCTCTGCAGGGATAAGCAGAGAGCAGGGTGCTGCAGGGGGAGGACCAGTGTGTGGGGTGGGGGCTACCACAGCAAATGTGGGGTCCCCAGAGATTTCACAGCGGGGTTCTGTTGCTGCAGGGGGGGGAACAGGCAGGTGAGATTGGGGCCGGTCCCGGAGCGGAAGTGCTCCCAGGTAAGATCTCGGTGCAGGGTTCCCCCACAACCGGGGTGTCAGGAAGCCAGGTAGGTCTGCCTGAACCGGCGACTTGGTCAGGAACTGAGGAGGAGCAGGCACGACCCACGGTCGCAGCAGCTGTGGCCGCTGTCACCCGCAGGCCCCGGCTCCGTCCCCGTCCCAAGGGCCGCCCAAGGTGTATTGTGTGGGTGGGGGTGGTGGTAGGTCCCTGGACAGCTTCCAACCTGTCACCGTCGGCCAGTCTGTGACCATAGGACTGCGAGACAGCGCCTCGGAGGTGACTCTGGTGCGGCCTGAGATGGTGTCCCCCCAAGACTTGATCCCTGGAAAAACCCTCGCTGTCTCCGGGATTGGAGGCATTGACCCGGCGCTGCCTGTTGCTGACATTTATGTGGACTGGGGCGCAGGGCGAGGGGTGAGGGAGGTGGGGGTAACTGATCGGATCCCTGCAAACGTGCTACTTGGGACAGATTTGGGGCAAATAACCTCCCAGTTTGGCCCCGCCCCAAAGGCTGAACCTTCAGCCAGTGCTGACATGACTCCTGACAATGTTAATGTGTTATCTATGAATGATGTAAGGGAGGAGGGAGTGAACTCTGATATTTCTGCTTGCACAGACACCATAGACACACACACAGCTGCAGCTGTGACAGGGGAGGGGGTCAGAGAAAGGTGTGACAATGCCTCTACAAGTAACCAGCCTGTGAGCTGGGATCTGTTGCCCTCTGCAGGGATAAGCAGAGAGCAGGGTGCTGCAGGGGGAGGACCAGTGTGTGGGGTGGGGGCTACCACAGCAAATGTGGGGTCCCCAGAGATTTCACACCGGGGTTCTGTTGCTGCAGGAGGGGAACAGGCAGGTGAGATTGGGGCCGGTCCAGGAGCGGAAGTGCTCCCAGGTAAGATCTCGGTGCATGGTTCCCCCACAACCGGGGTGTCAGGAAGCCAGGTAGGTCTGCCTGAACCGGCGACTTGGTCAGGAACGGAGGAGGAGCAGGCACGACCCACGGTCGCAGCGGCTGTGGCCGCTGTCACCCGCAGTGGGAGTGCTGGAAGCCAAGGGGCCTCCCGGAGGTCCGATAGCTCTTCCCCTTCTGACCAAGTGGCAGCCGAGTCAGGTGGAGGCCAGGACACAGGTCCCGGGGTACTGACCGAAGATGTGACAGTCTCGTCGATTCTGGCCACATCTAGTCAGGGGTTTCAGGCAGCGTTAGAAGCTGACGACAGCCTGAAAGCTCTAAAGGAGCAGGCGGCACAGCCTCCCTCGGACTCGGACCCGGAGCGAGTGGTCTGGGACCAAGGACGGCTGTACCGGGCCACGGTCCAGCAGGGTTCACCGGAGGCGTGGCCCAGGGACCGACAGTTGGTGGTACCCTATCCGTTCCGGACGGAGTTGTTGCGGATCGCACATGAGATTCCGATGGCCGGACACCTAGGGATCGCTAAGACCAAGGCCAGGTTAAACCAGCATTTCTACTGGCCAAAAATGGGGGCCGATGTGGCTGCCTACTGCCGTTCGTGTGAAACCTGTCAGAGAGTGGGGAAGGCGGGGCCACGCCCCAAAGCCCCACTGGTATCTCTGCCAATCATCGATGAGCCTTTCAGGAGGGTGGCTGTGGATCTGGTCGGCCCGCTGGCCATCCCCAGCAGCTCCGGGAAACGCTTCATACTGACGGTAGTGGACTATGCCACCCGGTACCCAGAAGCAGTGGCCTTGTCGTCCATTCGGGCTGACAAGGTGGCCACCGCATTGCTGGAGATTTTCTCCCGAGTGGGTTTTCCCCAGGAAATGCTCACTGACCGGGGGACCCAATTCATGTCCCAGCTGATGGAGGCCCTCTGTAAGCAAGTCCAGGTGCGACATCTGGTGGCCAGCCCGTACCATCCACAGACTAATGGCCTGTGCGAGCGGTTCAATGGCACCTTAAAGCAGATGCTTAAGATGTTGGTCGACTCCCACGGGCGTGACTGGGAGCGGTATCTCCCACACCTGTTATTTGCTTACCGGGAGGTTCCACAGGCCTCAACAGGATTCTCACCGTTTGAGCTCCTGTACGGGCGACGTGTGCGGGGCCCCCTGGCTCTGGTGAAAGAGGCTTGGGAAGGGGATTTAGCCACCCCTGGAGTGTCGGTTATCGAGTATGTCATGCGCTTCCGGGACAAAATGCAGGCCTTGACGCAACTGGTACACGACAATATGGCTCAAGCCCAGGCCGATCAGAAGCATTGGTACGACCAGAACGCTTGTCAGAGGACCTACCAAGTGGGTCAAAAGGTGTGGGTACTGGTCCCCGTACCACAGGACAAGCTTCAGGCAGCCTGGGAAGGCCCATACCTCGTGTACCAGCAGCTCAACCCTGTAACGTACCTGGTCACCCTGGACCCTGCCCGTGGAAGGCGGAAGCCCTTCCATGTGAACATGATGAAGGCACATCATGAGCGGGAGGCATGTGCACTCCCTGTGTGCAACCTGCCCGAGGAGGGAGAAGCGGAAACCCTCTTGGATATGCTAGCCCAGGTTAGGGCAGGCGGATCCATTGAGGATGTGGAGGTTGGCCACCAGCTCTTGGAGGACCAACGGTCCCAGCTGTGGGCCACCCTACACCCCTTCCGGGGGTTGTTTACCAACCAGCCCGGAAGGACTGACTTGGCTGTCCATCACGTGGACACTGGGGGTCATCCCCCGATCCGGCGTTCAGCATATCGGGTTTCCCTGGAGGTGCAGCAACACATGCGCCAGGAGATTGACGAGATGCTGAAGCTGGGGGTGATCCAGGCATCCAACAGCGCTTGGGCCTCGCCTGTAGTCCTCGTCCCTAAGAAGGACCGAACCACTCGGTTCTGCGTGGACTACAGGGGGCTCAATGCTGTCACGGTCGCCGATGCGTACCCAATGCCACGCATCGATGACCTGCTCGATCAGTTGGCCGGGGCTCAGTACCTGACCATCATGGATCTGAGCCGGGGATATTGGCAGATCCCCCTGACTCGCAAGGCCAGGGAACGCTCTGCCTTTATTACCCCATTTGGACTGTACGAGTCCACGGTGATGCCATTCGGGATGAGGAATGCCCCTGCCACTTTCCAGCGGATGGTCAACACCCTGCTCAAGGGACTTGAAGGGTACGCGGCCGCGTACCTGGATGACATTGCCGTCTTCAGTCCCACCTGGGAAGATCACCTAGAGCATCTAGCACAGGTGCTCAGGCGGATCCACCAGGCAGGTTTGACCATCAAGCCGGGAAAGTGTCAGCTGGCCATGAGCGAGGTCCAGTACCTCGGTCACCGGGTAGGCGGGAGAACACTGAAGCCCGAGCCTGAGAAAGTGGAAGCCATCGCATCCTGGCCCACCCCCAGGACCAAGAAGCAGGTGATGTCCTTCTTGGGGACCGCTGGGTACTATAGGAGGTTTGTTCCATGCTATAGTAGCCTGGCAAAGCCCTTGACGGACCTCACCAAGAAGAAGCTGCCCTCTGCAGTCGATTGGACAATGGACTGCGAGACAGCCTTCCGGGCCCTAAAGGACGCCCTGTCCAGCCCGCCCGTGCTACAGGCAGCCGACTTCACGCGGCCGTTTGTAGTACAGACCGACGCCAGTGACTTCGGCCTCGGTGCGGTGCTCAGCCAGGTGGACTCTGCGAGCCAAGAGCACCCAGTCTTGTACCTGAGCAGGAAGCTGTTACCAAGGGAAGTGGCCTATTCCACGATGGAAAAGGAGTGCCTGGCCATAGTGTGGGCCCTGCAGCGTCTGCAACCCTATCTATACGGGCGCCACTTCATCGTGGAGACGGACCACAATCCCCTCAGCTGGTTACACACTGTCTCCGGGACGAATGGCAGGTTGTTGCGATGGAGCCTGGCGCTCCAGCAATACAACTTCACCATTCGACACAAAAGGGGCCGTGACCACGGTAACGCAGACGGGCTGTCCCGACAAGGAGAGGTCGCGGACGGGCGCACGGGGGAACACCGGAGTGTGCTGCCCCCTAGCGCCCTCAAAAGGGGGGAGGTGTGAGGTAAATCCGGAGATATGACGATAAATCATGATATTCAAGTTATGTCAGGAAGCCCTCTCCTGGTGTCACCCCCCCTTTCCTTCACACAACTCCTTCAATCAGAAAATTTACCACAGGGATAAACGGTTTGTTTAGCAGATAGGTGTCAAAGGAACTGGTCTGTGTTCCACTTACACCTCCATGGCCATCTCCTGTGATATGGAGATTAGATGATGTGGGAACAATGGACACAGGATGACTCCCTGCCGTGACCCTGTGGTAGGGGCTGCTATCTAATTAGCAAGCTTGGAAGTATCCAGACAGAATGACTCCAGTAAAATATGGTTCATATCTCGCAAGCCATATTTCCGATAAATATGGCAACCATAAAAATGGTGTCTCTGCATGCGGACGATGCTGGCACACCTTTTTTATGGGAGTAGGACATCGGGAAGTACCCCAGGCGTGATATCAGCCAATGGGGAACTAGTAGACAAGTCATGAGTCCTCTCGTTCTGTAGCTAAATTCATAACTGTCACAATGAGAGCGTTGGCGTCCGCCTACGACGCTCCCAGGCAAAGTTATGGCCCATATTCCATGTTGTGGATATTGTCCATAACTCCAGCCAGGGGTGGAGCAGTGCTCCCTCTGAGGTCACTAAGGTAGGAGGGGACCTGGATTTGCCCAGGTTGATAACCCTACTTCGGCCATTTTCCAGTGTTCTTTCGCTGGGGGTCACGTGTAGGAAACATCTGTGGGAAGGATCCTAGAAACCTGGCCTACAGCGCCCCCCTGTGGCCAGACGCACAAGGTAACTGCTGGAACTGTGTATGCCTGTTTGTAAACCATGCTTTATCTGTAACTGTACTCTGACATATGTATATTCTGTAGATCTCCTATTGCATATATTGTATTTTCTAGTGTGGCTTTAGGCTGATTAAATTATATAATTAATCTTGGGCTGTTCTGTTATCTCGATCTTGAATCCCACGTCCGTGTGTTCGGCTAATAGTTACCGTGAAGCGGTTGGTGGCAGCGAGTTGTGCCAAGGATTATTGTGGGGAGGCCAGTGAGATTCGGGGAGGTTTTATATATTCCGCCCGCGGAGGTCGGGGGAATATATACCCTACTCTCACCGGGGACCCTTCAATAATCGGCATAAGTAGTATAGCGGCCTCCTTGCTTATTGTCGGGCAATTCCATAATTGGCCTGACTATAAGAGGGGCGCTAGAGAGCGCGTCACGTGCTCTGTCTGTCGGTCGGGAGGTATAAAGGAGGGGTGACCCCCACTTGTTACCCCCCGATTGTGACGTACTGGTAGCCAGCGCGGGGGATTTCTGAGTGACCCCCCCCGGTGGTTCGTGACAGTGTTCCTGAATCCATTCCTGTGTCCCGGTACCAGAATGTGTTCCTGAATCCGTTCCTGTGTACCAGTACCAGAATGTGTTCCTGAATCTGTTCCTGTGTACCGGTACCAGAATGTGTTCCTGAATCCGTTCCTGTGTCTCGGTAACAGAATGTGTTCCTGAATTTGTTCTTGTGTCCCGGTACCAGAATGTGTTCCTGAATCCATACCTGTGTCCTGGTACCAGCCTGAGTTTCTGTATCCTTTCCTGTGTCCTGCTAACAGTCCAAGTTCCTGAATCCATTCCTGTGTCCCGGTACCAGACTGTGTTCCTGAATCAGTTCCTGTGTCCCGGAACCAGAATGTGTTCCTGAATCCGTTCCTGTGTCTCGGTACCAGAATGTGTTCCTGTATCCATTCCTGTGTCCCGGTACCAGAATGTGTTCCTGAGTCCGTTCCTGTGTCCCAGTACCAGAATGTGTTCCTGAGTCCGTTCCTGTGTCCCAGTACCAGAATGTCTTCCTGAGTCCGTTCCTGTGTCCCAGTACCAGAATGTGTTCCTGAATCCGTTCCTGTGTCCCGGTACCAGAATGTGTTCCTGAATCCGTTCCTGTGTCTCGGTACCAGAATGTGTTCCTGAATCTGTTCCTGTGTCCCGGTACCAGAACGTGTTCCTGAATCCGTTCCTGTGTCCCAGTACCAGAATGTGTTCCTGAGTCCGTTCCTGTGTCCCAGTACCAGAATGTGTTCCTGAATCCGTTCCTGTGTCTCGGTACCAGAATGTGTTCCTGAATCTGTTCCTGTGTCCCGGTACCAGAACGTGTTCCTGAATCCATACCTGTGTCCTGGTACCAGCCTGAGTTTCTGTATCCTTTCCTGTGTCCTGCTAACAGTCCAAGTTCCTGAATCCATTCCTGTGTCCCGGTACCAGACTGTGTTCCTGAATCAGTTCCTGTGTCCCGGAACCAGAATGTGTTCCTGAATCCGTTCCTGTGTCTCGGTACCAGAATGTGTTCCTGTATCCATTCCTGTGTCCCGGTACCAGAATGTGTTCCTGAATCCGTTCCTGTGTCCCAGTACCAGAATGTGTTCTTGTATCCATTCCTGTGTCCCGGTACCAGAATGTGTTCCTGAGTCCGTTCCTGTGTCCCAGTACCAGAATGTGTTCCTGAGTCCGTTCCTGTGTCCCAGTACCAGAATGTGTTCCTGAGTCCGTTCCTGTGTCCCAGTACCAGAATGTGTTCCTGAATCCGTTCCTGTGTCCCAGTACCAGAATGTGTTCCTGAATCCGTTCCTGTGTCCCGGTACCAGAATGTGTTCCTGAATCCGTTCCTGTGTCTCGGTACCAGAATGTGTTCCTGAATCTGTTCCTGTGTCCCGGTACCAGAACGTGTTCCTGAATCCGTTCCTGTGTCCCAGTACCAGAATGTGTTCCTGAGTCCGTTCCTGTGTCCCAGTACCAGAATGTGTTCCTGAATCCGTTCCTGTGTCCCGGTACCAGAATGTGTTCCTGAATCCGTTCCTGTGTCTCGGTACCAGAATGTGTTCCTGAATCTGTTCCTGTGTCCCGGTACCAGAACGTGTTCCTGAATCCATTCCTGTGTCCCGGTACCAGAACGTGTTCCTGAATCCATTCCTGAATCTGTTCCAGTGTTCTGTACTAACTTGAATTCACATCCTTGTACCGGCTGTAACGGTCACTGCTGTTTCAACCATAACCCTTTATAGAGATTTACAATTTATAAGTAGTGATGTACCCGAGTGTCGGACCCGGATCTCAGGGAATTCTGGCTAATGATTCTGATCCGGCAATAAAAATAAAAATAAAGGAAAAATAAAGAAAAAAAATAATAAAGCAAGCGGCGCTTCATACTTACTGATGCTCAGGGGCTGATGGAACTGCTCCCACGGCCAATTATTTACTTCCAGGGCCGCTCATTAGCCTTCATGCATATGCACTGCTTCAGCCGCCCACCGGCGTCTGTGATTGGTTGCAGTCACCCTGAGTGACAGCTTCTGACATTTCCAATCACAGACCCTGTCTGCGTGTCTATTGTACAGTAAAAATAAATAAACAAACAATTGGCCTAGGGTTCCCCCCATATTATGATACCCAGCACAGATAAAGCTTACGGCTATAGGCTGCAGCCCCCCAAAATGCTGGTGGGCGGAGAAAGCAGTGCATATGCATGAGCCTAATGAGCTGTCACGGAAGGGAATGAGCTGCTGCGGGAGCAGTAACAGCCACGCTGGAGCCTCGGTAAGTATGAAGAGGTTGCTTTATTATTATTTTTTCTTCATTTTTCCGTTATTTTTTTATTACCTGAGTGCTGGATCCGGATCAACAGCCGGGATTCCCTGAGAGGGTCCGGCACTCGGGTATGTTTGAAACTGCGCGGATCTGAACTTTTACCGCCCATCACTATAAACGATGAATTAAATCAATTATATGCTGTGTAGTTCTGATCCCCGATCCCCTCGAGGTCACATCATACTTTAAGATAATGATATCTATGTTTAAATTTCCAGGTCTTTCTATTTGCCACCAATCTATGGATATTTATTAAGTGATCGCCAATTTGTGGCCAGCCAGGCCATGCTGTACTCTGAAAATTGTGTCTGTGTGCATCTCTGCCAGTTTATTATGCCATTATTTATTTATTGTATTATTTATATTATGTATTTTTTTTTTAATTATTATAATTCGGAGCAGCTCAAGTGAACGGAACCCAAAAAAAGCATGAAAAGAAGCATGAAAAAAGCAAGAAAAAAGCATGAAAAGAAGCATGAAAAGAAGCATGAATGCATGAAAAGAAGCATGAACAAAAGCATGAAAAAAGCAAGAAAAAAAGCATGAAAAGAAGCATGAAAAAAGCATGAAAGCATGAAAAAAGCATGAAAGCATGAAAAAAAGCATGAAAAAAGCATGAAAGCAAGAAAAAAGCATGAAAAGAATTATGAAAAAAGCAAGAAAAAAAGCATGAAAAGAAGTATGAAAAAAGAATGAAAAGAAGCATGAAAAGAAGGATGAAAAAAAGCATGAAAAGAAGCATGAAAAAAAAGCATGAAAGCATGAAAAAAAGCATAAAAGCGTGAAAAGAAGCATGAAAAAAGCAAGAAAAAGAGCATGAAAAGAAGTATGAAAAAAGCATGAAAGCATGAAAAAAAGCATGAAAAGAAGCATGAAAATAAACACAAAAACAAGCAAGAAAAAATGCATGAAAAGAAGCATGAGAAAAAGCATGAAAGCATGAAAAAAAGCATGATAAGAAGCATGAAAAGAGACATGAAAAAAAGCATGAAAGCATGAAAAAAAGCACAAAAAGCGTGAAAAAAGCATGAAAAGAAGCATGAAAATAAACACAAAAACAAGCAAGAAAAAATGCATGAAAAGAAGCATGAGAAAAAGCATGAAAGAAGCATAAAAAGAAGCATGAAAAGCATGAAAAAAAATCATGAAAAAAAGCAACTAAAAAAGCATGAAAAGAAGCATGAAAAAAGCATGAAAGCATGAAAAAAAGCATGACAAGAAGCATGAAAAGAGACATGAAAAAAAGCACAAAAAGCATGAAAAAAGCAGGAAAGCATGAAAAGAAGCATGAAAAAAAGCAAGAAAAAAGCATGAAAAAAACATGAAAAGAAGCACAAAAAAGCAACTTTTTGTGCTGGAAAAAAAAGTACTGTGGGCACATACCCTTAATGCCAATAAATGTTCATTCTCCCTACAGCTCCCCCAAAGGAGAAATGAAGCATTACACGGCGCTCATTCATATCAATGGCAGGACAGGACTTCCAGAGCGAAAAATAAACTTTAAAAGCAAGAAATAAGGAATCTGAACAAATCAATGATGGAAAAGGTAAATGAAGATGGGTTTTCTAAACTGGACAAATCCTTTATGGTCCGTGGCTTCAGAATTAGAGATGGATTTACTATGTCATACTATCTTGAGGATGATGACACCAGACAGCGCACACCGGCCTTACAAATCCTCCACCTTGTTAACTCCATGATCCTCTTCTTCGGCTTTTCTCATCGTATTTGTGGCAATGACACTAAATCCTCCTAATCTGTTATTTCATCCATCGGGCTCAGTCTGCGTCTCCACATCGTGGCTTCTTGTGTCAACTGTTAGGCAGCGGTGACATTGACGGATGGGCTATCCGGTGACCGCAGCACTTACCGGCTCTTTGGGAACATAAACCTGTTATGTGGGTTTTGTCGGCGGGATCTGTATTTTTCATGTGATCGTCATCATAAAAAAACACCTTGTAGGGACCGTAATGAGCAAAGACAACACAGAGATGTGGCTGCTGACAGCTCGTCTACAGATGACATATTACTGCGGCTGTCAGGGCAGGCGAAGCGCAGTATAAACCGCGCTCACCCAGCATGGCGGCACAGTTTATTTATTTTTATTTTTTTCAAAGATTGGAACAAAAAAGTTATCAAAGGGATACAAAGTTGTCAAGTCCGTACTAAAGGCTCATTTACCTGGATTGTGATGTGGCATACATACAGTAGTATATCGGTATACTTAGGCTAGGTTCACATTTCCGTCAATTTGTATCAGTCACAATCCGCTGCTCTGGTAAACAACAGAATCCGTTTGGCGGATTCCGTTGTTCCCATACACTTGTATGAGCGGCGGATTGTGACTGAAGACGCTGCGTTGCATCCTCCGCCCGACTGATCAGTCGTGGAACGACTGACCGCCGGGCGGAAGGAACGCAGCTTGTAACGTTTTTTGAGCAGCGCAATCCGTAGGATTTCGCTGCGCATGCTCTCTCTGGCTCCCTACACACGTAACCAAGGTAAATATCGGGTAACCAAGCAAAGTCCTTTGCTTAGTTACCCGATATTTACTCTGGCTACGTGTGGAGGGAGCCGACACTTCCCTGCTCGGCTCCGCCCCCTCCCGCACTCCGCATGTGTACACAGACACACACACACACACTCACACTCACCTGTCCTCAGCCATGCAGTCCCCGGCACTGACGTCCTCAGCGCCACATGGCCCCGCTCGTCTCCACCCACCTCGCACTCCACCGCCCGCACACATGGCCCCGCTTGGCTCCACCCACTTCACAATCCGCCACCCGCACACGTGGCCCCGCTCGGCTCCACCCACCTCGCACTCCGCCACCCGCACACATGGCCCCGCTCGGCTCCACCCACCTCGCACTCCGCCGTCCGCACACATTCTCGGCGGCCGACTGCTGATCGCTCTCAGCCGGCCGCCGGGAGATCATCTGTTCACTCTCAAAAGCCGGCCGGCTATTGTGAACGATCAGCTGATCTCTCTCTTTTACAACGGAGTCCGACAATGAATTCTAATCTTGTCATCCGTTGTACAACGCATCAGTCACAAGTGTCAAGCAACGCATGTGACTGATGAAAAACAACGGAAATGTGAACCTAGCCTAAAGCCCACTTTACACGTTGCAATTAGTTGTACAATCGCATTTGCGATGTGACACGCCCAGGTTGCATACGGGATCTTATGAGATTTCACGTTGGTCGTTCATTTGCTGTCACACGAGCGTTAGTAGTCTATGTTAAATTTATCAATTTTCTGTGCGATCCTTTAGATCATGTGTTCTGTGACGTATGCATTGGGCACCTTTTTTTTTTTTTTATTTATTGACTTGTCAAGCGTGTGTAATGTGTAGGGATGTGTTTTTACTATGTCATCTGCCGTTCAGCTCTGCTACATGGCCGCTAACAGCAGACACAGACAGCCATGCAGCAGAGCTGAATGGCAGATGACAGCAGACACAGACAGAGCCGCACTGTCAGAATGAACTCGGGTGAACTTCACCCGACTTCACGGTCATGCTGCGGCTCTGTCTGTGTCGCGCCCTGATTAGCGGTCACCTGTGAAGGACTCACCGGTGACCGATAATCTCCTAAGTTACTGAAGTTAGCAGCCCTCTCTCATACTCACCAATCCCCGATCCCCGGCGCTGCACAGCGTTCTCACTGCTCCGGCAGCTTTTACTGTTTTGAAAAAGCCGGCCGCCCATTAAACAATTTCGTATTCCCTGCTTTCCCCGCCCACCGGCGCCTATGATTGGTTACAGTGAGACACGCCCCCACGCTGAGTGACAGCTGTCACACTGCACCCAATCACAGCAGCCGGTGGGCGTGTCTATACTGTGTATTGAAATAAATAATTAAATAATTAAAAAAAACGGCGTGCGGTCCCCCCCAATTTTAAAACCAGCCAGATAAAGCCATACGGCTGAAGGCTGGTATTCTCAGGATGGGGAGCTCCACGTTATGGGGAGCCCCCCAGCCTAACAATATCAGCCAACAGCCGCCCAGAATTGCCGCATACATTATATGCGACAGTTCTGGGACTGTACCCGGCTCTTCCCGATTTGCCCTGGTGCGTTGGCAAATCGGGGTAATAAGGAGTTATTGGCAGCCCATAGCTGCCAATAAGTCCTAGATTAATCATGTCAGGCGTCTATGAGACACCTTCCATGATTAATCTGTAAGTGACAGTAAAAAAACACACACACATGAAAAAATCCTTTATTAGAAATAAAAAACACAAACACATTCCCTCATTACCAATTTATTAACCCCCGACAAACCCTCCATGTCCGGCGTACTCCACAGTCCTCCAGCGTCGCGTCCAGCTCTGCTGCATGGAGGTGACAGGAGCAGCAGAAGACACCGCCGCTCCGGTCACCTCCACGCAGGTAATGAAGACAGCCGCGCGATCAGCTGATCTGTCACTGAGGTTACCCGCGGCCACCGCTGGATCCAGTGACAGCGGGTAACCTCAGTGACAGATCAGCTGATCGCGCGGCTGTCTTCATTACCTGCGTGGAGGTGACCGGAGCGGCGGTGTCTTCTGCTGCTCCTGTCACCTCCATGCAGCAGAGCTGGACGCGACGCTGGAGGACTGTGGAGTACGCCGGACATGGAGGGTTTGTCGGGGGTTAATAAATTGGTAATGAGGGAATGTGTTTGTGTTTTTTATTTCTAATAAAGGATTTTTTCATGTGTGTGTTTTTTTACTGTCACTTACAGATTAATCATGGAAGGTGTCTCATAGACGCCTGACATGATTAATCTAGGACTTATTGGCAGCTATGGGCTGCCAATAACTCCTTATTACCCCGATTTGCCAACGCACCAGGGCAAATCGGGAAGAGCCGGGTACAGTCCCAGAACTGTCGCATATAATGTATGCGGCAATTCTGGGCGGCTGTTGGCTGATATTGTTAGGCTGGGGGGCTCCCCATAACGTGGAGCTCCCCATCCTGAGAATACCAGCCTTCAGCCGTATGGCTTTATCTGGCTGGTTTTAAAATTGGGGGGGACCGCACGCCGTTTTTTTTAATTATTTAATTATTTATTTCAATACACAGTATAGACACGCCCACCGGCTGCTGTGATTGGGTGCAGTGTGACACCTGTCACTCAGCGTGGGGGCGTGTCTCACTGTAACCAATCATAGGCGCCGGTGGGCGAGGAAAGCAGGGAATACGAAATTGTTTAATGGGCGGCCGGCTTTTTCAAAATAGTAAAAGCCGCCGGAGCAGTGTGAATGCCGTGCAGCGCCGGGGATCGGGGATCGGTGAGTATATGAGAGAGGGGGATAGACTGACATGGACAGAGAGTGAGGGACAGAGATAGTGACCGACTGACAGAGATTAGTGAATGACAGACATTGTGAGGCTTTTCAGCTGCGCTCTGAAGCGGACCTTTTTTAAGCTGCGGTGCAGAGCGCACACCTGCGCACATAGCATCAGACACCAAAATCGTATGAGGGATGTCACACGTTACAATTCACTAGGTTCGTGCAACAAAACGCTCAATTCTAGAGAATGATACGATGTGTTTGCGATCAACGGTTTTGCGTTCAATCCTGATCGCAAGTAGATGTCACACGCAGATACCTCACAAACGATGCCGGATGTGCGTCACTTACAACTTGACCCCAACGACGGATTGTGAGATATATTGAAGCGTGTGTAGCGGGCTTAAGACGTTCAGCTTCTGGCAATCTGAGTGATTTCATATTTTCAATTTTGCGCTTCAGTTTTTTCCTCCCCTTCTTACAGGAGATGTTTTTTCAGGTCCTTTTTTTTTTTTGCAATATAATTTGTAGCTCATTTTACCATATAAAGTATTGAAAATTGGGAAAAAGTATGACTTTTTTCATTTTTTTGTGCAGCGAAATTACAGAAAAAACAATAACAGCATCTAATAGAATTAGTTGCTGGCTGTTTAACACAGCTGGCAGCCACTATGTATAAAGCGGTCACTGACATGCGGTATTCTGCTTCTCACTCACTAGGTGTCATGGCGACTTCAGACTGTTCACATTGCAGAGTCTGGCAGGCAACCTGATGCTCCTTAGTTGCTCAACCAGAGTCAGGCATTGACTATTTAGTGCTCACTGGTGATATGTCTTGCAATAGTTAATTCCTGCTGGCTGGTGAATTGCTGTTGGGGTCACAGGTTGCTGACGTCCTATCACAGCTTCCTCCGCCATATTAAAAATGGTGGAACTTAGCCTCACATGCCAAATATAGCTCTTGCTTTGTCCCAGCAATACCGGTCCTTCTATGTGGTGGTCCAGTTATTGGTGAACTGTTGTATGCAATTGGGTGTACGGTGGAAATATCCTTGTCATTTGTTTCCTCCCTGTACTTTGTTTCTCCCTGAACATTTATCTTCTTCTTCCCTGTGTGTGCATGCAGTGAGTGAACTTTCGTTTTCCCCTGTCTGTTGTTTTTTGTGGGGTTCATTTCTCCTGTCCCAACCCTCCTCTGGGGTGGGGGAGAGGGGATATTAGGCCAGGGGTACACAGGAGTCAGGGCTCTGTTGGTGGTTCAGACCTCACCACCATCAGGCGTACCTCTGGGAAAAGGAACAGAGTAATATCCCTAGTCTGAGGACCAGTCTGTTAGGTGTTGTGGATTTTTTTCTACTGTCCTCGCCCTCCCCTGGGGTATTAGACTAGGTTTACACAGGAGTCATGGCTATGTTGGTGGTCAGGACTTCCCCATCATCAGGGATATCTCTGCGAGGAGGAACAGCATATTATCCCTAGTCTGAGGGCCAGTCTGTTAGTTGTTGTGGGGTTCATTTCTACTGTCCTGGCCCTCCCTTGGGCTATTATACCAGGGCTACACAGGAGTCAGGGCTACATTTGTGGTCAAGACTTCGCCACCATCAGGTGTACCTCTGGGAGGAGGAACAGCATAGTATCCCTAGTCTGAGGGCCAGTCTAGGTATCCCTACTCCTGGTTTTCGTGATATACCCATGACACTCAGCTCCTGAGCCTGCACCTTTATGTCCTGTGACAGAAAGGGAGTTAAAGAGGTGGTCCAATCGTTTCATATCATACCTACTATATAGATTATAATGTAACACCCCTTTAATCTGCAGCTGGGGCAGGGTGTTGGGTAGTTTTCACCTTGATATGACAGTGCCTCCACCCGAATCTTGCTAGGAGCTCTAGGGAAATGCAGAAGGGTCTTTGTCTTCTGCTAGGGGTCGACTCGGGAAACCCCTGCCTACGCGCCGTACACACTCACAATAACTGAGGTTAGAAATCTTAACAGGTTTATTTGCAGGAAGATGAAAACTGGCAATTGCAGGAGAAATAGCAAGTAACAGTGAACAATAGGTAATGTTATGCAGTATTCTACAATTCTACAGAAATGCAGGAGGGGCTCTTTGCAATAGACCTGAAGGTTAGGGGTAATGCTTCCTCTTTAACCTACACCACACACTCTGCTGACTAATTACAATCTACCAACTAACAGCCTCGCAAATGACACAGTCCCAAATTGGAGCCCCAGTTACCGCAGATGTTGGCGCAGTTACCGCAGATGTTGGCGCAGTTACCGCGGATGTTGGCGCAGTTACCGCGGATGTTGGCGCGCTTGCTGTATGTTGGTGCATTTAAGATAATGAAGGCAGTATTCTCCCAGAGCTGGTCCTACACAAACTCCCAATTAGTGCAATCAAAAGTCCCCTTTAGCACGGCTTTGTAATTAGCTTCAGCACATTTCTCAGACTGTAAAACTACAAGTCCCAGGTACACTCCCTTATGAATATGTGCCGCCCCCGTGACAGCCGACGGGCTGCTCGGACCCGGATCCACAGTGGCTCGAGGGGTCTCCAGATCCGAGGCGGAGTTGCGCGGCTACCCGGGGATAAAAGGGGGGATTGTTTGGGGATAGTGAACAGGATAATGTTCGTGACACCACCCACGGTGTGTGGTAACGTGAGGGACCACCGCTGCCGTTTGGAGAGCCCGGTGACGATGGTGTGGCAGCTCGAGTTGTTAACCCCCCCGTGGGCAGGGGGATGGTGTCCCGGGGCTCGGTGATGGATTAGGCAGAGGGGACCCGTCGGGAGTAGAGGAATATCAGGTACTCACACAGTCCAAAGTCACCGATGCTAAACCAAACTCTTGAATGCTCCGTCTCTCTTGAACGAGCACGCTGGGTCCGTGCCCTTTTGGTGTTGCTGGTTGGCCTGAAGCCTTGTTCCTTGGCACAGTGTGTCTTCTATATGGATCCCTTTCGCCTAGAACTACTCGGGTCCCGCTCACCTGTGTGGCTAGCAGGGTGAGCTTGCTCTCAGGGTTCACACTTGGGATTTTCTGGACGGTTGTGGGAAGTCCTATCCCCCTCATTGCACTAGTACCCCGACTCTGGAGAGGGTGGGAAACGATTGCTGAAGACTCCGTTCCCTTCGGGTGAATTACTGGGCTGCGTGAAGCTTCTTCCCAGCCTAGGGTCCGCGTACCCCGCCGTGCCCTGGCCCCTGCCCGGTTGTAGCACAAGGCAGCCGGCCTGCTCTCTGTAGCAGCACCGTGCTCCCTGCCACTACCCCCTGTGACCAGGGTTCCAGCTCCTCCTAGCCAGGCCAACGTCTGGCACCAGGGACGGGTACAGGAGCCCAGCTCCACAGCGTGACCTGTCCTGTCACGGCTGTTTCCTCCTCAACTTCCACTACTCAACTCTCTGAACTGACAACTCTGCCCTCTCTCTTCCATCCCTCCATCTTGGTGGCCCTACTCCCCTCAGGCTGCCCAATGGGTGGTTGGTGGGTGTGGTGCAGAGTGTTCCTCAGGATTTTGTTTACCTGTTGGTAGCAACACCAAATTGACAGGACCCGTAACCAAGGAGGAGCGGGTACCATGCAGAAGGGCAGATTGCACAGCACCCTTGTGACGACCTGATAGGCCAGGGCGTCACAAATAGCTCCGGTACACTTCTCCAGTATTACAACTACAAGTTCCAGCAATGTCCTTGTAATTTGCTTTCGCACCCTTATCAGACTGTAGAAGTACAAGTCCCAGCAATGTCCTACTCACTTCTGACTGCAGCTGGGCTGTTCTCTCAGACTATTCCACACTGGAGCTTCTGGATCCAACTGTTTGAAACCGGTGGGAATGTAAGGCAAAATCCTTCGTCTGAGTGATGTCCCAGAAGACGGCAGTTCCTATTTGTAGTATGTCCTGGAGATGTAGAACTCACTCTCCTCTCACAATGAGTGATAGCTTCAGCTCCCCAAGATGGCTGAACCTCCCTCCACCCCAAATTCCTGTTTCCACCTCCCCCAGATTTGCAAGGCACCTTGGGAATTGTAGTTTCCTGCAGTTCAATCAAAGAAACAGCATCTGTAGAGGTGACTGTGGGTGGAACTCTATAGATAGCTCCCAATTTAGGTGTCACAATAAAAAAGGAAAAATATGTATACCGTAATTTACATCCAGTGAAGAGTTATGCAATTTTCTTCCCTAGTATGGCGCCACCTGGTGCTCTAGTGTATAGCAATGTGCACGTCCATGTAGTGAGCAGATTGCTCCTCCTGTTCACTGCAGAATAGCCAATACAAAAAGCTTTCTGTCTTGCTATATGTTCAAGCTCTGGTTTAATGGAATAATTTAACTGGTATTCAGACCTTCCATTGATCAAGCATCCAATGTGCGCCAAGTATGTGCTGCAATACCGTATGCAACCTATGGACGGGGGGGGGGCGCTGTATTGGGGGAGAAAAACACTTATTCACCTAATCCTGATATCTCCTTAAATTGGAGCGCTTTATCCGGATAAAAGTTTATTGCTGGAATTACCTTCAACAAGCAACTAAAGAGGCGCACAATGTCGTCCTCACCTTGACGAGGATCTATCGCCATAGACAATGTGGGGACATCACAATGGAATATGTCACTCTTCATTTCCAATGGCAGATCTGTAATTACAGCATCTACTTATCAAAGAGAATGACTCACATCTCAGATACCCGGAGGAGGCAGAAGTGTCGCTCACATCCAGTCCGGTCCCGGCGGCAGGTTTATGCCGGGGCCTTTGGGCGACAGAATCTCAGTGGTCTCTTCTTCACTTTTGATTTTCTCTTCTCGCCTTCCAAAATCTAGAATTTTTTTTTTATTATACTTGATAGAATTGTATCAGACTTTGTTTCTGTAGTTTTTATTTATTTGTAAGTTTTGGGGTTCTAAATTATTCTGATCTCATTTTATTTTAGCTTTTTAAGGTAAAGTGACCAAGAAGCGTTTATATTGCTGTGGCGCCCTGGACTAGCCAGGTCGTCACATGTAACACTCACACCCCCCCACCCCCACTAGACAGTAACATTAGCCAAACACAAAACCCTTGTTGCCTCCCTCCAGGGTCTGATGTCCACACCAGGTGGGGCGGAGCCAAGCGGTTGGCCCCACCCACCGAGGAGTTCACAGGCCTGGAGGCGGGAAAAGAGACAGTTAGAGTTTGGAGGTGAAAGTGAGAGGAGTCAAGTGAAGGGTGTCTGGGTTTGTGGCCCAGGCACTGACAACAAGGTTGGCAGACGGTGGTGGCCGTCTGCAGGAGTGGTGAATCGACGCGGAACCATAGGACCGGGGTCAGGCGTTGGCCCGCCGGTACCGACCGGGGAGCGAAGTGAAGCCAGCACACACAGGCAGGGCCATCGGACCCCGACCAGGCTTGGAGTCGCCGTCAACAGTCAAATCCGAGTGTGACAGGAACCCCAGGGGTTTCCTAACAGCCAAAGACCCGATAGAAGGCAATCGCCCACACCGTGAGGGTATACAGCCACCGCCTAAGGCTAGAGACCCAAGGGTCAGCGCCTACGGGCAAACGGGCTCCTCCGGCATCCATACACCGGGGAGCGGACTACCGTTGGGGATCCACCGTAGTCAAACAAGTACACAAAGGTGCAGGGAAAGACAGCCGCCATCACCTGTCCGGGGAGAGACACTGCAGCCGGCTGCGGGACCCGTCCACCCAGCCATTTGGTTTACCGAGGACTTGTGCATCTCTTACTGAGTGAGTACACCCGTGCCATCCGGCACAGTGCCGCGCTGTCCCTGCAACCCTGCACCTCACCTACCCTGCCTCCCCGTCACACCACCGGGCCCCGGGACCACCGACCCCTACCCACGGAGCGGGAAAATAACATCCCAGCTGCTCCCTACCATCGCTCCCGGGATCCCCGTCATCAGCAGCGGTGGTGCCCATCTTCACCACAACCCGTGGGTGGCGTCTTGGACTAAATCCCCCAAGCCAACCACCCCTTTCACGGGCGAGGAGCGCCGCTCGAGTCCCCGGATCCGGCCCACCGCTCGAGCCACCGAGCAGCAGCAGCCGCAGCAGCGCTGGAGCCGAGCAATAGCGAGCGCAGCGGCGGCGCACCTCCCTGCCCGCGACATTGCCATTTTGATTCTTTTTTTCCGTTTTGGCATTCACTGCATGCGATAAATATTCTAATATCTTATTAGTTTGTAATCTGTTAATTTCCTTATTTTTTAGACTTTATTCACATTGTGGGAAAAGAAACGTCATTGTGGGGTGCCAATGAGTTGACATTGCCATCATCACCTTTGGCTCAGCCCCATTGGAGGTCGTTATTATGGTATATACTGAAGTATTGCAGTATCAAGAGCAAGCAATCACAGGTTCAGGTCCAATAGTGGGGACTAAAAAAAAAAAAAGAAAAATAATACACAAATGTTTTTAAAAATATTCTTTCAAAAAAATCACAACGGTCGAATCCCCTCTTTCCCGATTCGGAAATACAAAAAAGTCTAAACTTTTACACAACTGCCTCACTAGACTCAGGGAACGTCATAGACTGTTTTGAGGGGAAATTTGAACCCCACACTTTTCAGTTATTCACCCCCAAAAACAGTTAATTACTCTTTGTATATGTGAAGTAATATATTGGCTGTTTTGACAGTTAGCCTGGATATTTATCAGGTGACCTATACCAACCAATCACAGCTTTGCTTTTATTTTGCTACAGGTCATTAATAGGAGCTGTGATTGGTTGCTATAGGCAATGAAGGATAGTCTTAGTGTAAGAAGCTAATGTGTGAGGTAATAGGATTTCAGTGGTGAGAGGGGGAGTGAGAGCGAGACACAGAGAGAGGGAGAGTGGGAGAGAGAGAGAGAGAGAACTCCCCATAACCCGGATCCCCTCCCACCACACTTACTGTATTTCTCTTGCTTTGGCAACACTAATTGTATTTTGGTTCGGCCAATAAAGCATTTGAATTTGAATTTGACAGAGAGAGAGAGGGAGAGTGGGAGAGAGACACAGAGAAAGGGAGACTGGGAGAGAAACACAGAGAGAGGGAGAGTGTGAGAGAGACACAGAGAGAGGGAGAGTGGGAGAGAAACACAGAGAGAGGGAGAGCGGGAGAGAGACACAGAGAGAGGGAGAGTGGGAGAGAGACACAGAGAGAGGGAGAGTGGGAGAGAAACACAGAGAGAGGGAGAGTGGGAGAGAAACACAGAGAGAGGGAGAGTGGGAGAGAGACATAGAGAGAGGGAGAGTGGGAGAGAAACACAGAGAGAGGGAGAGTGGGAGAGAAACACAGAGAGAGGGAGAGTGGGAGAGAAACACAGAGAGAGGGAGAGTGGGAGAGAAACACAGAGAGAGGGAGAGTTGGAGAGAGACACAGAGAGAGGGAGAGTGGGAGAGAGACACAGAGAGAGGGAGAGTGGGAGAGAGACAGAGAGCGAGGGAGAGTGGGAGAGAGACAGAGAGCGAGGGAGAGTGGGAGAGAGACAGAGAGAGAGAGGGAGAGTGGGAGAGAGACACAGAGAGAGGGAGAGTGGGAAAGACAGAGAGAGAGGCATAGTGGGAGAGACACACAGAGAAACAGAGAGAAAGTGGGAGAGACACACAGAGAGGAAAGTCGGAGAGAAACACAATGAGAGGGAGAGTAGAAGAGAGACAGAGAGAGAGGGCGAGTGGAAGAGAGACAGAGAAAGTGGGGGAGAGAGGGAGAGTGGGAGAGAGACAGAGAGAAAAGGAGAGTGGGAGAGACACAGAGAGAGGGAGCGTGGAAGAGAGACAGAGAGAGGGAGAGTGGGAAAGACAGAGAGAGAGGCATAGTGGGAGAGACACACAGAGAAACAGAGAGAAAGTGGGAGAGACACACAGAGAGGAAAGTCGGAGAGAAACACAATGAGAGGGAGAGTAGGAGAGAGACAGAGAGAGAGGGCGAGTGGGAGAGAGACAGAGAAAGTGGGGGAGAGAGGGAGAGTGGGAGAGAGACAGAGAGAAAAGGAGAGTGGGAGAGACACAGAGAGAGGGAGCGTGGAAGAGAGACAGAGAGAGGGAGAGTGGGAGAGAGACAAAGAGAGAGGGAGAGTGGGTGAGGGAGAGAAGGAGATAAGGGAAGAGAGGAAGAGTGGAAAACAGGGAGAGAGAAAGAGAGGAGGAGAAGGGAGAAAGGGAGAGAAGGGAGAAAGGGAGAGAGGGAGAAAGGGAGAGAGGGAGAAAGGGAGAGTGGGAGAAAGGGAGAGTGGGAGAAAGGGAGAGTGGGAGAAAGGGAGAAAGGGAGAGAGTAAGCGTACGAGGAGAATGGGAGAGAGACAGAGAGAGGGAGAGTGGGAGAGAGGGATAGAAGGAGAGAGGGAGAGTGGGAGAGAGACGTAGTTACAATCCCGGACAACCTCAGGTACAACAGCTAGTATATAATATGATTATAGGGGCTGTCCCCTTTCAACAAACCTTTTCCCCATAAGGCTCAGAAACCACAAACTGAGCTTTATTTAACCTCCCTGTACCCAGTGCTGTATTTTTGCTGCTGCCACAGTCTCCGTTTGACTGCAGCGATGACATCACATTGTTTGTGGGACAAGTTATAGATCTGAATATCACAATTTTATGGAAATTACACCATCCTTATGGATAAATAAAAAAGTTATGGCTCTTGGTAGAAGAGGGAAAAAATTAAAGCTCAAAAATAAAAATTGTCAAAAGTGGGAATGTATTAAATACCTTTCTGCTGATTCCTTTTTTAATTTGACGTGCACTGGCCCTTTAAGAGCAGAACTTATTATTTTCTATTTTATCAGTAATGATCTGGATAGAGTAAAGCCTCTTCTCTAATCTGAACAGTAACGGCTGATTACGATATTGATTTTGGGATATTGTTCCGTTCTCAACCTATTGTGTTTTTTTTACATTTAAGAATAATTGTTTCTTTTCTTCTCAAAAATATAATTATTATCTAAACTGTAAAGAGACATAAATAAGGAGCCGTGCGTGGTGTCAGGGTGATGAATGTGAGATCCTTCTGTGGCTCCGAGGAACGGGAGCTTTTATTATAAATCCCAAAATTATGAAAAGTGAAAACTTTAGAAGACGCTTTGCCATTGAGTTTTCTGAGCCGGGGATTGATCATCATCCAGGGATTTGGAGCCATTGACATGGAAATGAAGTTAACCTCACTCACGTGTAGATCCTGAACGGAGCTGACAGATATTCCTAGAGGACATATTAGGGAAGAGGTTCGCCTCTGATATTAAATAAATAATAAAGGGAAGGGTCAAAATGTGCACCGCACGGCATTTCCAGCAATAAGTAGCGCATAACTGTCTGGCTCCAGCACAGCCCTAAGTGAAAATGGCCAAATTGTGCTCCATTAGCCATTTTCCCTCCCCAGTGTCATGTGACTCATTAGTGTTACATGGTCTCAGGTGTGAATAGGGATCGGGGGTGTTACCTTTGGTTTTATCTCTCACACACTCTCTCATACTGGTCACTGAAAATTCAGCATGGCTCCTCATGGCAAAGAAATATCTGAGGATCTGAAAAAAGAATTGATGCTCTACATAAAGATGGCCGAGGCTATAAGAAGATTGTCAGCACCCTGAACCTGAGCTGCAGCACGGTGGCCAAGACCATACAGCGGTATAACAAGAGAGGATTCACTCCGAACAGGCCTCGCCATGGCCGACCACAGAAGTTGAGTGCACATGGTTAGAGTCATATCCAGAGGTCGTCTTTTCAGAATAGACATATGAGTGCTGCGAACATTGCTACAGAGGTTACAGGAGTGGGGGGCTGGCTGTCAGTGCTCAGACCATACACCGCACACTGCAGAGGTTACAGGGGTGGGGGTCCGCCTGTCAGTGCTCAGACCATACACTGCACACTGCAGAGGTTACAGGGGTGGGGGTGTCCGCTTGTGAGTGCTCAGACCATATGCACAACACTGCAGAGGATACAGGGTTGAGTGGTCCACCCGTCAGTGCTCAGACCATACACCGCACACTGCATCTTATTGGTCTGCATGACTGTCTTCCCAGAAGGAAGCCTCTTCAAATGATGATGCACAAGGAAGCCCGCAAGCAGTTTGCTGAAGACAAACAGACTAAGGACATGGATTACTGGAACCATGCCCCATGGTCTGATGAGACCAAGATAAACCTATTTGATTCAGATGATGTGAAATATGTGGTGGCAACCAGGTGAGAAGTACAGAGACAACTGTGTCCTGCCTACAGTCAGGCATGGTGGTGGTAGAGGGTCATGGTTTGTGGCTGCATGAGTCCTGTCAGCTGTGGGGAGCTATAGTTTATTGAGGGAACCATGAATGCCAACATGTACTGTGACATACTGAAGCAGAGCATGATCCCCTCCCTTTGGAAACTGGGCCGCAGGGCAGTATTCCAACAAGATAATGAACCCAAACACACATCCAAGACCACCACTGCCTTGCTAAAGAAACTGA
Source organism: Anomaloglossus baeobatrachus (assembly GCF_048569485.1). Classification (NCBI taxonomy): domain Eukaryota; kingdom Metazoa; phylum Chordata; class Amphibia; order Anura; family Aromobatidae; genus Anomaloglossus; species Anomaloglossus baeobatrachus. The sequence goes on from NC_134355.1 coordinate 675,873,006, forward strand.
GGGTAAAAGTGCTGGACTGGCCAAACATGTCTCGAGACTTGACTTACACCCTACTGACCATTTGTGGGGCCTCCTCAAACAGAAGGTGGAGGAGTGCAAGGTCTTTACCATCCACCAGTTCTGTGATGTCATCATGGAGGATGAAGAGGATCCAGTGGCTCCTGTGAAGCTCTAATGACCGCCATGCCCAAGAGCGGTAGGGCAGTGCTTGAAAAATAAAGGTGGTAACACAAAACAGTGACACTTTGGGAACAATTTGGCCATTTTCACTTAAGGGTGTAATCACTTTTGTTGCCAGTAGTTTAGATATTAATGACTGTGTATTGAGATATTAGGAGGGCACACCAAATTTACACTGTTATACAAGTTGTGCACCGACTACATTGTATCAAAGTGTCATATCTTCAATGTTGTCCCATGATATTTATAATAAAATATTTAGAAAAATGTGAGGGGTGTACTAACTTTTCAGATATACAGTTCCATAAGAACCTGCAGAACATTGCCCCTCTCAGCCTCGCTATATACAGCCTAATGCTACAATACATCGTTCTTCAGCTCCTCTATATTTATTCTCATCCTGCAGTACATTGCACTTCAGTTCATTTACAGCCCCATCCTGCAGTACATCACTCCTCACATGCCTCTCTATATACTGCACCATCCTGTAGTACATCACTCTTCTTAGCCCCTCTATATACTGCCCCATCCTGTAGTACATCACTCTTCTTAGCCCCTCTATATACTGCCCCATCCTGTAGTACATCACTCTTCTTAGCCCCTCTATATACTGCCCCATCCTGTAGTACATCACTCCTCACATGCCTCTCTATATACTGCACCATCCTGTAGTACATCACTCCTCACATGCCTCTCTATATACTGCACCATCCTGTAGTACATCACTCTTCTTAGCGCCTCTATATACTGCCCCATCCTGTAGTACATCACTCTTCTTAGCCCCTCTATATACTGCCCCATCCTGTAGTACATCACTCCTCACATGCCTCTCTATATACTGCCCCATCCTGTAGTACATCACTCCTCACATGCCTCTCTATATACTGCACCATCCTGTAGTACATCACTCCTCACATGCCTCTCTATATACTGCACCATCCTGTAGTACATCACTCTTCTTAGCGCCTCTATATACTGCCCCATCCTGTAGTACATCACTCTTCTTAGCCCCTCTATATACTGCCCCATCCTGTAGTACATCACTCTTCTTAGCCCCTCTATATACAACACCATCCTGTAGTACATCACACTTCAATTCCTCTATTTACAGCCCCATTCTGCATTACATATATGTTCTTAGCCCCTCTATATACAGCCCCATCCTGGAGTACATTACACTTAAAAATCCTCTATTTACAGCCCAATACTGCACTACATAGCACTTCTAAGCTTCTCTATATACAGTCCCATTCTGCTATACCTCGCTCTTGCTTTTTTCTATATATAGCCTTATTCTGCAGTATATTGCTCCTCTCACCCTCTACATGCAGTGTGAGCAAAATTCACTCCTTCTATGCCATTGGAACGCCAACATGATAAGATTTGTTTTACAAGTGCTTGGAGAAATCAATACAGCACACACGCTTGTGGTGTAAGGAAAGTTTCTGTTTTATTACATCATGTGACCAGTTTATATAGTACCTCAAACAAAGAAGTAACTATGCACCAAAAGAAGTCGCAGGGGTGTGTGTAGAAATATGAAACTTCCCCGCCCATCAGTGTTAGCTGAGCAGTATGACATCATTCAGTTATAAGACAAGATGGTTTCTATACAATATAAAAAGGCTTGTATTCTCTCACAATCCCCCATTTGTGACTAATTATGGGAATATCAGGAGGTATATAGAAGTGCTACCAGCGTCTTCAGGACTTTTCTACCTGTTTCACCACAGTTTCCTACCTGTATACCCATTATTATATCACAACACTAATGGATCTCTTCTTGTCTTGTTTCTGTATCCTACGACCAGAAGTTCTTTGACAGGATTTCTTTACATGTGGACCTGATAACCTTTCTGTTTAAGGATAAGTTCACACACTGCGTTTTTTTTCCGCTGCGTTTTTGGCCAATAAAAAACGCACCTGCGTCGAAAAAACGCGTCAAAAAACGCATGCGTTTTTACCGCGATTTGGTGCGTTTTTGGCTGCGTTTTGCTGCGTTTTTCATCTCTGCGTTTTGCTGCGTTTTTCCAATGCATTGCATGGGGGGAAAACGCAGAAAAACGCAGGAAAGAATTGACATGTCCAGTTTTTTTTTCAAGCTCAAAAACGCAGCTTAAAAAAAAGGTTGTGTGCGAACAGCAAAAATGAAAACTCATAGACTTTGCTGGGGAAGCAAAGTCATGCAATTTTGAGGTTAAAAACGCACCTGAAAAACGCAAAAAAATGCCGCGAAAAACGCACTGTGCGCACATAGCCTAACAGAGTAGCACTTTTATGGCTACATATACCAATACGCAAGACAATACCAGTTCTATACAGGTGTGTGATCCATGAAAATTGCCTAAGTAAACCCTTAAACTAATTGGTTAGTCTGGGATATAGAATTTTCCTCCCACCATGAGTCCTTGTTTGCATCATGTTCCTCTAACCATTGTTCCCTTATTTGGGCTATTTCCCATATATCAGCCCAAATTTGATGATATCCCATGATATCCCATGATATCCCATAAGGTCCTATATGAGATAGTCCAGCACTATGGTGTGTTGAGACAATCATTCTGCTGGCGCTGTGACTCTTTACAGTGGCTAGTATGTGTCACGCCCCCGATGCCTCAGCACCGCTCCTTACCCATTGACCCGGTCGCATCATCTCAGCACCGCTCCGTGACCACTGATCCGGTCCACATGTCCTCCGGTCACGGCTACCGCCCCCGCTCGTGCTCTCCTGTGTTCTGTTCCTGGTCTCAGGAGTCTGACTCTGACTAGTGCCTCTGTATAGGACCAGGCCGCGCCCACTCTCCTGATCTTATAGGCCCAGCACACCTGAAGCAGGAAATGACATGGGGCTGTGCTGGGTATATAAGACTTGCCTTTCCATGTGGGCGGGGCCTGATCAACGTGTCTTGAAGCCTTGTCTTTTGAGCTAGGTGCTCAGGTCCCCTTGTACCGTGTCCTGTTACCTGTATCAGCATTCTGTACCGTCTTAAAGAACTCCATGACCCTGGTGACCTGGTTATACCTGTCCCTGTCACGCCAGTGCTCCGGCTGCCGTGTACCCTGCCTTCCGGTGGAGTGCATGGTCCAGTGGATCCACCTCCTGGGCCTACCAGTCCTCCCTGCCCTGACAGATTGATCAGGCCCCGGATCCCGCTGGAGCACAGACGTCTGAACTGGCTGAACTGCGCCAGTAACTGGTGCGACAGAGAGAAACCTTAACCCGTATATTGAATTTCCTGATGTCTGTGGACAGCCGCTTGTATACGTTACAGACTGCCGCCTCGACCTCATCTACACAGCGTACAGCGACTACGTCCGAACCCGTTGTCTCCTCGGCCTCGCAACTCCGCCTCGCTGCACCGCCTCGCTATGCAGGAGATCCCAAGACCTGCAGAGGCTTCTTGAACAAGTGCTCTCTGCATTTCCAGCTGCTCCCGCACCTGTTTGTTGTTTCTGAGCAAGCAAAAGTGGCATTTCTAATGTCACACCTAGAAGGCGAAGCTCTGGCCTGGATAAATCCGTTGTGGGAGAACGAGGATCCGGTGACCACCGACATCCGGGAATTCCTTCAGGCTTTTAGAAGTACCTTTGATGAACCAGGACATACTACCGTGGTTACGTCTTCGCTCCTCCGGCTACGCCAAGGGACCCTAACGGTTGGCCAGTACGCCATCCAGTTCCGCACGCTTGCCTCCGAGCTAGGCTGGAACAATGAGGCATTGACTGCCGCCTTCTGGGAGGGGCTCTCCGGTCGCATCAAGGACGAATTAGCCGGTCGTGATGTTCCCCGTACGTTGGACGCTTTGATATCCCTAGCCACCCGGATTGATCTCCGTTTTCAGGAACGGACCAAGGAGGTATCCCGGGAGAAGCGACCAGTCCGTCACGCCTTTGTCCTGCAGAGGTCTACCGTTCCCCCGCCATTGCTTTCCTGTGATTCAACTCCCGAACCTATGCAAATAGACCGGTTGAGCCAAGCCGACCAACGCCGTGCAGAGCGGCTCGCCCGGGGCCTGTGTTTCTATTGTGGAAGTGGTTCACATCTGCTCCGCTCTTGCCCTGAGAGGCCAGGAAGACCCCAAGTCCAAGGGATGGTGGGAACCGCCACCCTTGGTACCGGAATCCCTTCAGTCCCGGTTACACAGACTGTCCAGGTCATGACCGAGAAGACCCAGTTCACGGCAGAGGCTCACATTGATTCGGGAGCAGCGGGTAATTTCATTCTACAAGCTACAGTGGACCGTTATCGAATACCGGTCATCCCGCTTGCTAAACCCCTTTGGTTCGCCTCTGTGGACGGAAAACCGCTATACGAACCCGTCCGGTACACCACCGAACCCGTGAGACTCTGTGTTGGTGCCCTGCACACTGAGACTATTGCTTTGTACGTCATCCCGAGAATGACTCCCTCGCTCCTGCTGGGTCTGCCCTGGCTACAACTCCATGACCCTGACATCAGTTGGCGCTCTGGTGCAATCACTCGTTGGAGTCCGTTGTGCCAGGATACCTGTCTACAGCCTGTTCCTCGGTCCCTGTCACCTGGGCCTGTCATCTCACAACAGGAGGAAGAAGAGATGACGCAGTCCAGCGTCGTACCACAACTCCTGTTGTCTGAGTCCTTGGTACCACCGGGTCCTGAAGAAGAAACAACGCAGTCTAGCGTCGCTCCACCGTCCCTGGCTATTGAGACTTCGATGTCACCGGCTACTGAGGATGAGACAATGTCCTGTACCCGGTCCGAGACGCCCGATCCGGTCGTCCACGACCCCGGTCCTACTTCTGTCTGTCCTCCGCTTCCCGTTGCCACTACTGGTAGATCGTCGGCTAAGCGTCGTGCGGCCAAGAAGACGGCACGGGGTCAGCGGTCCTTCCCCGCCTTTGCCTTGGTTCCTGGTCCGGTGACTCGATCCGGGGTGCCCCTGGGGTACTGTGCACGGAGGGGGGGGCATAGAGGGGGGGTATTGTCACGCTCCCGATGCCTCAGCACCGCTCCTTAACCATTGACCCGGTCGCATCATCTCGGCACCGCTCCGTGACCACTGATCCGGTCCACGTGTCCTCCGGTCACGGCTACCGCCCCCGCTCGTGCTCTCCTGTGTTCTGTTCCTGGTCTCAGGAGTCTGACTCTGACTAGTGCCTCTGTATAGGACCAGGCCGCGCCCACTCTCCTGATCTTATAGGCCCAGCACACCTGAAGCAGGAAATGACATGGGGCTGTGCTGGGTATATAAGACTTGCCTTTCCATGTGGGCGGGGCCTGATCAACGTGTCTTGAAGCCTTGTCTTTTGAGCTAGATGCTCAGGTCCCCTTGTACCGTGTCCTGTTACCTGTATCAGCATTCTGTACCGTCTTAAAGAACTCCATGACCCTGGTGACCTGATTATACCTGTCCCTGCCACGCCAGTGCTCCGGCTGCCGTGTACCCTGCCCTCCGGTGGGGTGCATGGTCCAGTGGATCCACCTCCTGGGCCTACCAGTCCTCCCTGCCCTGACAGTATGTATCTAGATGGGCTTTTTCTCAAGCTTCATCGAAGTCCATCTGATCCTGGCTCATGGCTCTTTCTCGCTTGTTTTTGTAGGATCACCCAGTATCTGGGTTTGAGACCATGACCATGATTAGGATTTGGAATTGGAGAATACACATGTTTATCACACTGTTTAGTCAATCATATAAAACGTGTACATCCCTGGTCACTATATCCTGCTGAATCTGAAGTATCTGTGAGAAATATAATTATGTTATATCTTATACAGAGACCTATTTATTAAGAAAACAAAACAAACATGCATTCAGTCCACAACTTGCCAGTTTCCACCTTTTACCTTCTGTATTTTTACCTTGACTGTCCCATTCAGCCATTCCACCTTCTTTACTACTCTGTGGAGGGTGAGGAGTATGGAAAGCTGCTACTTCCCAGATACTGTAAGATCTCCCTAATCACCTTTCTATAAAATATGCTCTTTTTACCACTTCCAGAAACCCATGTTCTACATACCACCTCCATTATGTGCTTTTCATCAATAACGTTGTTTTCTGCACTGGAATGCCTCAGACTAAACTTGGAAAGAAACTTACACAACACGCACAAATTTGCATAAACCTACTCAAGGTATTCGTATATGATCAATCTGCAATCTCTGGAACGGGTAGAGCGGATGAGGGATGTGTTTCTGTGAGGTCTTTACAGTTTTTCCCTACATTTTGTTTTAGGCACATGTCCTACAATAATGGGTGTGTCTGGCCACCTGGGTACGTAACCCTGGTGCCACCCATACCTTATCCACCACTACACTTAGGCTAAGTTCACATTTCCGTTGTTTTGTATCAGTCACATGCGTCGCTTGACGCATGTGACTGATGCGTTGTACAACGGGTGACAACGGATGACAAAGAAAAGAATTTCATTGTCGGACTCCGTTGTGTGCGGGAGGGGGTAGAGCCGAGCGGGGGGCGGAGCCAGGCGCTGAGGATGTCAGTGGCAGTGCTGCAGTCTGCATGGCTGGGGACAGGTGAGAGTGTGTGAGTGAGTGTGTGTGTGTGTGAGTGAGTGTACACATGCGGAGTGCGGGAGGGGGCGTAGCCGAGCGGGGGGGGGCGGAGCCAGGCGCTGAGGATGTCAGTGCTGTGGTCTGCATGGCTGGGGACAGGTGAGAGTGTGAGTGAGTGTTGTGAGTGAGTGTGTGTGTGAGTGAGTGAGTGTACACATGCGGAGTGCGGGAGGGGGCAGAGCCGAGCGGGGGGCGGAGCCAGGCGCTGAGGATGTCAGTGGCAGTGCTGCGGTTTGCATGGCTGGGGACAGGTGAGTGTGTGAGTGAGTATTGTGAGTGAGTGTGTGTGTGTGTGTGTGTGTGACTGAGTGTACACATGCAGAGTGCGGGAGGGGGCGGAGCCAGGCGCTGAGGATGTCAGTGGCAGTGCTGCGGTCTGCATGGCTGGGGACAGGTGAGAGTGTGAGTGAGTGTTGTGAGTGAGTGTGTGTGTGTGTGTGTGTGTGTGAGTGAGTGTACACATGCGGAGTGCGGGAGGGGGCGGAGCTGAGCGGGGGTGGAGCCAGGCGCTGAGGATGTCAGTGGCAGTGCTGCGGTTTGCATGGCTGGGGACAGGTGAGTGAGTGTTGTGACTGTGTGTGTACATGTGCGGAGTGCGGGAGGGGGCGGGGCCGAGCGGGGAAGTGTCGGCCTCCCTGCACACGTAACCAGACTAAATATCGGGTAAAGCAAAGCACCCGATGTTTACCTTGGTTACCCGATATTTACCTTGGTTACGGGCGTACACCGCTTAGCGCTGGCTCCTTGCACCGTAACCAGGGTAAATATCGGGTAACCAAGCAAAGCTGGTGACGTGTGCAGGGAGCTAGAGAGCATGCGCAGCAAAAGCGGACGGATTGCACTGCTCAAAAAACGTTACATGCTGCGTTCCTCCCGCCCAGCGGTCAGTCGTTCCACGACTGATAAGTCGGGCGGAGGGTGCAACGCAGCATCATCAGTCACAATCCGCCGCTCATACAAGTCTATGGGAACAACGGAATCCGCTAAACGGATTCCGTTGTTTACCAGAGCAGCGGATTGTGACTGATACAATTTAACGGAAGTGTGAACCTAGCCTTACAGATCAGGCAAAAATTAAGAGACCACTTCCCAATTTTCAGTTTTTCAGATTTTTCTCTTTTATAGGTATATTTTTGAGTAAAATGTAAATTGTTCTTTTATTCTATAAACTACTGACAACGTCTCCGAATTTCCAAGCAATAAATGTTGTATTTATTTTCTGAAAATGAGAAGCGGTCAAAATAAGAAACAATGCACAGAACTTTCACACCTCAAATAATGCAAAGAAAACAAGTTCATAATCATTTAGAAACAACAATACTAATAATGTTTTATCTCAGGAAGATTTAGAAATCAATATTTTGTGGAATAACCATGATGTTTAATCCCAGCTTTCATGCGTCTTGGCTGCTTTCCACCAGTCTGTCACACTGCTTTTGGGTGACCTTATGCCACTCCTGACATGAAAATGTAAGACGTTCTTTGTTTGATGGCTTGTGACTGTCCATCTTCCTCTTGATTACATTCCAGAGGTTTTCAATGGGGTTCAGGTCTGGAGATTGGGCTGGCCATGACATGGTTTTGATGTGGTGGTCCTTGATCCACAGATTGATTGACCTAGCTGTGTAGCATGGCGCATTGTCCTGTCAAACAAAAGGGAATCTATTCTCTCCCACGCGCCTGATATGGCCACATCACCACTCGGACTCACCACCGTAACATCAGAGGTCTACTGGTGGTGGCACAGACTGGTCTAAAGGAAACTGGTGGTCAGCAGTTCAAAGTGCAGGGTGCACTTGTTGATTACACCCCGACATTGCTTAGGGTCACCATCAAAGCAAAGTGGGGCTGCCAGACAAGGCACGGATGCCTGCGGAGCGGGAGCTGGGGTGTTCAGCTGGACATTCACAGACCGTAGATAGACCAAGATCTGATTTTGCTGTTCCCGCATCTGCAACATCTCTTAATATATTTCAGCCAGAGGAGGAAGACTGAAGTCAGCGGAGTCCATGGCCTGATCAAACAGCAATGCCCGCCACTGGAGGTGGTAAAGTAGTGAGCTAGAGTGGACCCACTTGGCCACAGGGGGACCCCGGGCCTACCCTTGTACGTGGGAGGAGCTTGATAAAGTGCTTACCGAGAGGTGAATGCAAGGTACTACTCCCAGAGCAGAGACTGGGACTGTGACAGCTGAATCCTGGGGCATGGAAAGACACAGGAACAGACAAGCTGAGGCAAGTGGTACAGCTAGGATGGACAGGCAGTCAATTATAAAGCTAGGACCACTGGGCAGCTGAGGCTGGAGACACAGCAGGGGCGGACAGTAATAGTCTCTGGTGTGGCATAAGCCACCGGGTAGCTGAGGCTCGAGCCATGTGGTATTGGCACAGTCTCAGGTGTAGCAGGCCACCAAAGTAGTTGAGGCTGGAGGCATGTCCGGGGCGGACAGGCACAGTCTCTGGTGTGGTGTAAGCCACCAGGGTAGCTGAGGTTGGAGGCACAGTTGGGGTGGACAGGTACAATCTCCGGTGTGGCGTAAGCCACCGGGATAGCTGAGATTGGAGGAACGGTCGGGGCAGACAGTCCCAGTCTCTGGTGTGGCATGAGCCAACGGGGTAGCTGAGGAGAATAGTACACTGTAACGACCAGCGGACAAGGGGACATGACAACTAGTTGGCTAATGCTTGGTAACCCTAGTTAACTAACCACGCTGATCAAGCAACTCCCCTAGTGTGAGCTGGCCTTATGTACCCAGTGTCTCTCAGCGATAGGCTGAGAGGCACTTCCTAGGAGTGACACGCTGGCGCTTTAAGAAAGGAGCAGTGGTGAACGCGTGCCCCAGGAACACTTCCGGAGGACCTGCACCTCATGCATGGGCAAAGGGAGGGGGAAGCAGGGAGTGCACATGAGGAGGAACACGCCGGGACAGATGTGTGTGCCGGCTGCAGGGACACCGGGACACTTGTAAGAGATGGCCGCAGCGGTAAATGGTGCGAGTCCGTGTGGGAGAAGGAGAGCAGGGAGCACAGGGTCGCCAGCACTACAACTACCATAATACTGCCCCCATGTACAAGAATATAACTACTATAATACTGCTTCCTATGTACAGAAACATAACTACTATAATACTGCTCCCTATGTACAAGAATATAACTACTATAATACTGCCCCTATGTACAAGAATATAACTACTATAATACTGCTCCTATGTACAAGAATATAACTACTATAATACTGCTCCTATGTACAAGAATATAACTACTATAATACTGCCCCCTATGTACAAGAATATAACTACTAAAATACTGTCCCCTATGTACAGGAATATAACTGCTATAATACTGCCCCTATGTACAAGAATATAACCACTATAATACTGCCCCCTATGTACAAGAATATAACTACTATAATACTGCCTCTATGTACAAGAATATAACTACTATAATACTGCCCCTATGTACAAGAATATAACTACTATAATACTACCCCCATGTACAAGAATATAACTACTATAATACTGCCCCCTATATACAAGAATATAACTACTATAATACTACCCCCATGTACAAGAATATAACTACTATAATACTGCCCCTATGTACAAGAATATAACTACTATAATACTGCCCCTATGTACAAGAATATAACTACTATAATACTGCCCCCTATGTACAAGAATATAACTACTATAATACTGTCCCCTATGTACAGGAATATAACTGCTATAATACTGCCCTTATGTACAAGAATATAACCACTATAATACTGCCCCTATGTACAAGAATATAACTACTATAATACTGCCCCCTATGTACAAGAATATAACTACTATAATACTGCCTCTATGTACAAGAATATAACTACTATAATACTGCCCCTATGTACAAGAATATAACTAGTATAATACTACCCCCATGTACAAGAATATAACTACTATAATACTGCCCCCTATATACAAGAATATAACTACTATAATACTACCCCCATGTACAAGAATATAACTACTATAATACTGCCCCTATGTACAAGAATATAACTACTATAATACTGCTCCTATGTACAAGAATATAACTACTATAATACTGCCCCCTATGTACAAGAATATAACTACTATAATACTGCCTCTATGTACAAGAATATAACTACTATAATACTGCTCCTATGTACAAGAATATAACTACTATAATACTGCCCCCTATGTACAAGAATATAACTACTATAATACTGCCCCTATGTACAAGAATATAACTACTATAATACTGCCCCTATGTACAAGAATATAACTACTATAATACTGCTCCTATGTACAAGAATATAACTACTATAATACTGCCTCTATGTTACACAATGAGAACAAAGAAGGAACTGGCACTTAAGCAATTGCAAACAAAGATAAAGTTTATTAGAAATTATTATCAAAATATTTAATCATTAGTATCAAAACAGTTAATGGATTTGCAAGAATTAAAATCAAGGTCAAAAGAGATATAGATGGATAGCAGTGATGGGTACAATAGAAAACACAATTGTAATGAAACCAGAACATCACCTCTATCAGTCCTGCAAGAGTAGAAAAAGGGTTTGTTTTTTTAAAAAACCCCTGTGGGTGGCTCTTGTAATGGCTGCAGTGAGACAAACACCTCAACAAGGGTTGAAAGCCAGTAACAGGGCCCCGTAGTCGTGTAAAGGGAAAAAGGGGGGGGAGGATAAGTGTGTAGTAGTCGTGGGTCACAGAGGTGAGGCTACAACACTAAAATATGCAGCCCGCCAGTTATTAAAGACAAAAACCCAGTGGTTATGAAACACAATTGTAGTCGTAGGTTACAAGAGGTAAGGCTGTAAAAGTTAAAAAATGCAGGCTATCACAGATGGAAAGTCAATCAGTATGATCTTGAAATTTTACCACCGGACAATATAATAATCAAGGTGGCTAAAAAATGGTAGTCATGGGTCACGAGGGTAAGGCAAGAAAATCACTATGTGTGCAGCCCGCCAGTCATTGCAGGCAAATACCCAGTGATGATGGTACACAAAAATAGTCGTAGGTCACAGGAGGTAAG